>NC_063062.1:39603495-39903495 GCF_018812025.1 Megalobrama amblycephala | reverse complement strand
ATAACCACGCATAAACGTTATTCCTTCAAAAACACAAACATGTACATACATGTTCCTCACATATTATTGTAGCCTAGTTTGTGCTGAATACAGTGTAATGACACTTTTTTCCATTAATATGTTTATGAACAACTGAAAAAAGCACAAATATCAGGGCATGTCAAAACTTTGTTCAGAGGGAGATGACAGATCACGCATCATGTTAGTTTTCTTTATTTTGCAAAAAGCACAACATTTTGTTTTTACTCTGAGTGTACACAAATAAAAGAAGATATTCTATAGTTTCAATTGATATATTTCTTTAGATTGTAAACGAGATTGTAAATGAGTGGGTGGAGCGTGGAGATCCGTTGACGATGCGTGGATGTTGGTGGGCGTTGGCTGTGACAGTCTGTGAGGGTGGTATCCAGATGACAGGCTGACCGACACTCCTAGGAGCTTGAAGAAGGCTTGTCGCACACGGGAAATGAACTGAGGTCCACGGTCAGAGACGATATCCTCTGGAAGGCCGAAATGTCTGAATACATTGTGGAACAGGGCTTCAGCGGCTTCAAATACAGTGGGAAGGCCCTTGAGGGGAATAAGTTTAAATGCCTTGTAGAAATGGTCCACCATGACCAGCAGGCAGGTGAACCCATTAGATGGAGGTAAGTCTGTCATGAAGTCAACCCAAGGTGTGACCACGGTCTGTGTGGTATGGGTAAGGGAACCAGTTTTCCTTTGGGGAGCTTCCTAGGAGTGTTGGAAACGGCACAGACTGAGCATCCTCTGATGTAGCGGGAGATATCCTGAGTCATGGAAGGCCACCAGTAGTGTTGCCGCAGGAGCGAGAGGGTACGTGAACTGCCTGGGTGTCCAGAACCCTGAGAGGTGTGAGCTAAGTCCATGAGGGGCTGACGGTGGGCCGGTGGAACATAGAAAAGCCCCTCAGTCAAGTCAAGTCACCTTTATTTATATAGCGCTTTTTACAATGCAGATTGTGTCGAAGCAGCTTTACAGTGATAACTGGTATATAATTTTGGCTGCACAGCAGCTCTTAAAGAATAGTGTCAATGCAGGCAGATTTACAGAAGCACTGTTGAATAAATGTCAAGAATACTGTTGTATATCGAATGTCAAGTGTCCTCAACTAAGCAAGCCAAAGGCGACAGCGGCAAGGAACCCAAACTCCAACAGGTGACAAATAGGTGTTAAAATGGAGAAAAAAAACCTTGGGAGAAACCAGGCTTAGTCGGGGGGCCAGTTCTCCTCTGGCGAACAGTGCTTTGTTACGATTCAGGTTGCTATCATAAGTGTGATAGGATCGCAACATTCAAGTATTTATTCCAGTTCCATCCAGTTGAGGATCGTATTCATCACGCCGATATGGACGGTTTGTTGAGGAACTGTGCTACTGGCTGTCATGTCGATGAGGCCTTCACAATGGATGATCTAGCTGACTTGATCTCTGCTGATACTTCAGGGCTACGTTGTGGTCCAGTTGAGGATCGTATTCATCACGCCGGTATGGACAGTCTGTTGAGGAACTGTAGCACTGGCTGTCGTGTCGATGAGGCCTTCACAATGGATGATCTAGTTGACTAAATCTCTGCTGATACTTCAGGGCTGCAGTGTGGTCGTGTCAGGGCACCGGTCCTCTGTCTCATCTGGATACGGCCCGGATCCGGTTGACTACGATAAACTTCGGGATTAATAGAAAGACTAATATTAGCATAGATGCCATTCTTCTTCTGATGTAACGAGTACATCTGGTGTTATAGGAAGTGTTCCCGGTTCCGGCTGACCTAATTTATGCAGCCTAATAATCCTTTAACGGATTTGAAAATATAAATTGATAATGTGTTATGTGTATGCCAGGTTAAAGAGATGCGTTTTTAGTCTAGATTTAAACTGACAGAGTGTGTCTGCTTCCCGAACAATGCTAGGAAGATTGTTCCAGAGTTTAGGTGCCAAATAGGAGAAGGATCTACCGCCTACGGTTGATTTTGATATTCTAGGTATTATCAGCTGGCCTGAATTCTGAGATCGCAATAAACATGAAGGATTATAATGCTTTAAGAGCTCGCTTAGGTACTGGGGAGCTAAACCATTTAGTGCTTTGTAAGTAATTAGCAAGATTTTAAAATCTATACGATGTTTAACAGGAAGCCTATGCAGTGACGACAGAACTGGGCTAATATGGTCATACTTCCTAGTTCTAGTAAGAACTCTAGCTGCTGCATTTTGTACGAGCTGTAGTTTATTTATCAAGCGGGAGGAACAACCACCCAGTAGAGCGTTACAGTAATATAGCCTCGAGGTCATGAACGCATGAACTAACTGTTCTGCATTATTCATTGAGAGCATATGTCTTAGTTTAGATATATTTTTAAGATGGAAGAATGCGGTTTTACTAGTAACATGGCCTTCAAATGAAAGATTGGTATCAAAGAGCACACCCAGGTTCCTAGCTGACGACGAAGACTTAACAGAGCATCCATCAAGTGTTAGACAGTATTCTAGGTTATTACGTGAAGAAGTTTTCGGTCCAAAAATTAGAATCTCTGTTTTTTTCTGAATTTAGTAGTAGGAAATTACTGGTCATCCAGTTTTTTATATCGGTAATACATTCTGTTAATTTTGCGTATTGGTAAGTTTCGTCAGGGCGCGAAGAAATATAGAGCTGAGTATCATCAGCGTAACAGTGAAAACGCCATGCTTCCTAATGATATCTCCCAAGGGTAGCATGTACAGAGTGAAAAGCAACGGTCCTAGTACTGAGCCTTGCGGTACTCCATATTTAACTTGTGATTGATATGACCTCTCTTCGTTTACTACTACAAACTGATAACGGTCAGATAAGTATGATTTGAACCATGACAATGCAATTCCACTAATGCCAACATAGTTTTCGAGTCTATTTAGAAGAATATTGTGATCAATAGTGTCAAATGCAGCACTAAGATCCAGTAACACTAATAGAGAGATACAACCACGATCTGATGATAAGAGCAAATCATTAGTAACTCTAATGAGAGCAGTCTCAGTACTATGGTACGGTCTAAATCCTGACTGGAAATCCTCACAGATACTATTTCTTTCTAAAAAGGAACATAGTTGTGATAAACTGCCTTTTCTAGTATTTTTGACAGAAAAGTAAGATTTGAGATCGGCCTGTAATTGACTAATTCTCCAGGATCAAGTTGTGTTTTTTTAATAAGAGGTTTAATAATAGCCAGCTTAAAAGTTTTTGGTATGTATCCTAGTGATAAAGATTAATTAACAATATTAAGAAGAGGATCTATGACCTCTGGAAGCATCTCTTTCAGTATAGGGTCTAACATACATGTTGTTGATTTTGATGATTTAAAGAGTTTAGAGAACTCTTCCTCTCCTAAAGCAGTAAATGAATTGAATTTTTCTTCAGGGACACTACAATGCACTGTCTGATATGATACTGCAGTAGACGGTTGCATGGTTATAATTTTTTCTCTAATATTATCAATCTTGCAAGTAAAGAAGTTCATAAAGTCATTACTGCTGTGCTCTTTGGAAACATCAGAAGTTAAAGCTTTATTTCTTGTTAATTTAGACACTTTGTCAAATAAATACCTAGGGTTGTGTTTATTTTCTTCTAAAAGTTTAAAAAAAAAAAATAGGCAGATCTAGCAGTTTTTAAGGCCTTTCTGTACTCAATCATTCTCTCTCTCCACGAAATGCGAAATACTTATAGTTTTGTTTTCTTCCAGCTGCGCTCCATTTTTCTGGCTGCTGTTTTTAGGGCCTGAGTGTGCTCATTGTACCATGGCATTGTATTAATTTCCTTAATCTTTTTTAAACGCAAAGGAGCAACTGAATCTAATGTGCTGGAAAAGACAGAGGCAATAGTTTCTGTTGCAACATCGAGGTCTTCTAAGCTGTCTGGTATGCTAAGGCGATGAAACTGATCAGGAAGATTATTTATAAAGCAATCTTTAGAGGTAGAAGTGATGGTTCTACCATATTTATGGCAGGGAGGCAGTTTAGCCTCTTTGACTAAATGTAGTATACACGAGACTAGATAATGATCTGAGATGTCGTCACTCTGCTGCAGAATTTCAACGGCATCAATATCGATTCCATGTGACAATATTAGATCTAAAGTATGATTACGACAATGAGTGGGTCCTGACACGTGTTGTCTAACACCAATAGAGTTTAGAATGTCTGTAAATGCCAATCCCAATGAGTCTTTTTTATTATCTACATGGATATTAAAATCACCAACAACAAGGACTTTATCTGCAGTTAGTACTAATTCTGATAGAAAATCAGCAATTTCTTTAATAAAGTCTGTATGGTGTCCTGGTGGCCTGTATACAGTAACCAGCACAAATGTCAACTTACATAATGTTACGTAAAGTACCATCACTTCGAAGGAATTATATTTGAAAGACTTCTGGCTGATACTGTAAATATTACTATAAATTACAGCAACACCTCCCCCTTTGCCTTTCTGTCGAGGATTGTGTCGATAATCATAACCTTGAGGGCTAGACTCATTTAAAGTAATGTAATCGTCTGGTTTTAGCCAGGTTTCTGTCAAACACAGCACATCTAGATTAGTGTCTGTGATAATATAATTTACAATAAGTGCTTTTGAAGAAAGTGATCTAATATTTAACAACCCAAGCTTTATCATTTGTTTATCATTATTATCTCTATTTTTTATGTAGCGCTCTCTTCCCTCCCAGATGTGACGTACCTGAGCTCTTAGGGCAAGCACTCGGGTTCGAACTTTATAGTCTTATGACTAATAATTTGGGACCTCTCTTTACACCATTTAAGTTTAAATATAACCAAACTTTTTATGTGAATGTGAATTACCACAAAATAAATAATCAGTTTACACGTTACCCAGATCAAATAGTAAACTTGCTGAGATCAATTCAAGTAAACAAATACAGAATTTATTAAAGCCAATTAGAATTTAAATGAAATTTGTGAAAAAATATGAAACTAGAAAGATGAGAATACAATTAACTGTCTACTTTAAAATGACTTCACAGAAGGGCAGTTAAATATTGGTAGTGATACACAATCTCTGTGAATAATGCACTTTTAGAATTTAACAACCCACAGATGAATAAGAATATACCAAATTGAGTATAACTTTTCAAATAATAATATATCAAATGTCCATAAATAGGCTATGAACTCAATTCAAATGCACAATAAGATCAGTTCACATTTATATGCCCTTTTGAAAAAAGAAATCAAATTGAACATGTAATAAAATATAGCAGCTATAAGATTAACACTTTATCTCACGTGGGCCCACTCACTCACACACAATCACGCACACCCTCGTTGCAGGCCTGTACCGTTGCTCGCGTGCGTTGTGGCCACAACATAACAGAATTGGCCGCTTCACTCTGAAGAGCCAAACAAACTTGTAGTGTACCTTAAATCCAGGAGTAGCATCTGCCTGCACAACCGGAGGCTGCATTTTCAGGACCGCATTTCTAGGACCCTAGATGTTTAGATACAACGCCACCTACCGAATTACAGGACCAGTGACCACATGTTTTTCTGGAAGATGGACGATAGTCAGTGTGAGTATCAAATGTGAATCAATTTTATTTGTTTAACATTAAAAACAATTGTGATGCATTTAATTGCGAAGTGAAGCGATCGTGAGTTGCTAAATAGTCTTGAATACACTTTATAGCCATCATATATTAGCTTCTAATGCTGTAAAACAAATTTGTTAGCATATTCATTTAACAAAACTGTAGCACAATTGGCAAGCTTGTGTTGACTTAGTGATATGGTATGATTATTATTCCTAGCCAGTACAATAACCTGTAGCACTTCGTTGTAAAATCTTGTTAGTCACTCAATGTTTTTCCATTGTAAGTAAGTTAAAATAAGTAATAGTTAATGTTTTAACTGTCACGTGCATGCTCACTGTCAGCCTGCCTATGTCAAAAAATACTATAAAAAATACTATAGTAAATACTATAGTGTTTTTGAACAAATTAAAAATGTTTTACACAGTGTCAAATGTATCATTTTTTAAGCATTAACAGCATTTCTGTTAACCCAGCAGTGATTATACTATCCATTTACTATTTCAGTGAAGTGGAAGAATTTAATAGAGTGATAGAGAAACAACTGAGAAAAGAGGGGAGGACATCCATCCATTGGTAGGTAGTGCTGCTGCATACTTCACAATCTGTGCTTTAAATATTTAAAGGTAAGAAAAAGTCATGTCAATAACATTTCTATTCAGATTTCTTGCATCTCTCTTATTTATTTATTTATTTTTCTCAGTTCAGATAGGCTTTATTGACATGAAAGTTTTATTTTCTTGAGAACCTTTGTTCCCACAGCATCAAAAAATGTTTCCAAATCTTTGAACAGTATGCAATAACAGTAATATGAACATTAATTGTTATGAAGATTGATATAATTATTTTTGTATCGTATATAATGTGTGTGCTCTGTGGTCACTAAGATCTTTTAAATATGAAATTTAAAATTAGAGTTGAACAAGTTCAACTAAATGTTATTTCATTCACTTCTCTCTCTCTCTCTCTCTCTCTCTCTCTCTCTCTCTCAGGAGTCAGTGAAGATGTTGTCGCTGAAGTTCTTTCTGTGTGGTTCACGTCACGAACAAATTTGTTTATGTGTGTTCAACTGTTGTAATATATTATTTTATAAAAATATACACAATCTTAAATATACCCCTAGAGTCATCCTTGTGTTTTCCCTCTGTACTTGAAAATGTGGTTGATCTGACTGAAAAGGCTATACCATGATTCCTTGTTTATTTTACTTGATGAGTTATTATATTATGCTAGCTAGTCACAATATTTACTCAACATTCAGCTCTTAGAAAGCAGTTTTAATTGCAAGAATGAAAGTAGTATTTGGGTGTTATAAACCTTTAAAAAAAAACTCAAATTAGTTAGAATTGGGTGGAAATACTGCCTTGGTGGCACTTTTTTCGGTTCTCAAATACTAGAGGTCCTGAAAGTGCAGTCTCCGGTAATGCAGATGGATAATATTGAAATCCAGAGCGACGAGTCCTCCTGAATTAGGAAACGTTAATTGCTGCCGTGCGTCAACGATAATCGCGTCCGTGCTTCCTCACCGATCCCTCGTTGCCAGGGGAACCCTGAACCCCTCGGCGATTCAGGGCGCTACCTGGATGTCCAGGCACACAGCTCCTCCGTATCACCGTTATTCACGTTGATATAAAAAAGTCCACGACACACACGGTGCACTACTTCAGTATCAAAATACTCAGCAGTGTTGGGCAGTAACTCAGCAGTTACTGTAACGCAGTTACTTTTGACAGTAACTAATACTGTAACGCATTACTTTTTAAATAAATTAACTCCGTTACTGTTACCATATGGTGCGTTGTCCGTTACTTTTTTAAATTAATTAATTTTGGCTGAAGTGTAGCCTACAGCCTAACCTGCTTACAGCAGCGACGCATTGTAGGATTGGTGGATGTAAACACGAAGATGCACTGTGGGCGTGTTTCCGTTTATTCAAGTATGTGCGGCAGTCATGGCGAGTCAAGTCGAGAGCAAGACGAGTTTCTCAAAGTGGAAATATGCTCATTATTTCACTTTAGTTGAGCATAAAGACAAAAACCTTTTAGTCAAATGTAAGCTGTCTTTCTGGTTCGAAGGTCCTATCTACTGCGATAAACAGCAACTACAATCTGTTGAAGCACCTCCAGAAACATTATTAATTTAAGCCATTAGTTGACTAATCACATTTATATTAATTTAATTTCTTAAATACTGGAGAGAATAAACCATAATAATGATTGTAATATAGGCTATAGTGCACGCATAAAGCTGCCATAAAGAACCGGCAAAATTAATGATTATGAATGTGACCAAATCAGCAAGGAGACATTTTAATTGTTTTTTAATAAAGTAATGTCTTCTGAATCATTGTCGGCTGCGAAGATGAAGTTTACATGACTCTCACCATCTCCGTGGACGCGCTTAGAGAGAAAATGCACATTTCATTCGGATTAGGCTATGTAATCAGAGTAGCCTATTTCTTTTCGTTTTTAGATATTTCAAGCTTTCTATAGATATATTTCTCATGTATGTGAGGCAAGCACCCGCGTTTCGGTTCATTTAGCCGCGATCCAGTTCACGCGCCAGTGATCGCGCCCGCGCCTGCCATGATTATATTGTCTGCTATATTTGCTTCTTATTTATTAAATCCAGGCAATTGGTTGATGAAACATTGATTAAAATTAAGATACAATTTTTACAAAACGAAATTCACTTTAAAGAAAGGCTTTCTACAAAACAAAACTTAATGAAGTGGTCAAAATCATGTCTGACCCACTCCATGACTCCCAATATATTGTGCATCTTATGATGCATCTTACTCATGCTGTTCACTTTTCATAATCAAGTAAATTCATTTAAAACATAACATAGGACTATTTAAACATTGTTACAATATAGCCAGACGGAGACAGCAGGTAAAACTTAAGGTGGTTTATTTTAAACAAACATAGAGGATTCAGCAGACAGGTGAGTAAATGGCAATGGTAGTTGAGAGGAATGAATGAATGGAAGGTAATACTGTCCTTTGTATTTGCAGGAAGATCGCTGGAGATTATCGAGGATGACGTTGACTGAAAACACTCACACAGACTTGGAATACAGGAGGTAACATGAACACACCTTGCAGACAGGTAGGTATCGACTAGAGTCCTTGAGGTAAGCATAGAGGTAAGTTTCCTGTAATGCGAACGAGACCGGACAATGTGACTGAGTGTGTGAGTGTCTTAAGTAGTGGAGGTGATTGGCGTGATGATGAGCTGCAGGTGGCGGTGATTAGTACTCAGGGGAAGGTGCTCGCTGTGATTGGTGGGTACTGGAGCCTGGTGTGTCTGTTCCTGGGTCCCCTCCACGGTCCGCTCCTGAGGGCCGAGGACCCCGACGTCGTGGTGGTCTTCCACTTCCACGAGGGGCAGGTCTGTTGGGATGAGCAGCATGGAATGTGTCTAGTAGGTTGGGATCAAGGACGTCGTTACGTGGAACCCAGGAACGTTCCTCTGGACCATAGCCTTCCCAATCCACGAGGTACTCGAGCTGACCACCACGGCGCCGGGAATCCAGAATCTCATGCACCTCGTAGGCAGCTCCATCCTCCAGTATGAGTGGAAGGGGGGGCTCATCCTCGGTCACACCAGGCTCTGTGGAGGAAACAGAAGGGTGGTGAGGTTTTAACAAAGACACATGGAATGTGGGGTGAATGCTATACTCAGGTGGTAACTGTAGTTTGTAGGTGACCGGGTTGACCTGCTCGATGATGGTGAATGGGCCAATGAATCTGGGACTCAGCTTACGGCACGGGAGGCGCATACGGATGTCTCTGGTGGACAGCCAAACCTTCTGTCCTGGCTGGTAGACGGGAGCTTCAGAGCGACAATGGTCAGCAGTAATCTGGCGCCTCCGCAGAGCACGTTGTAGCTCATGGTGGGCTAAGTCCCAGACCCTCTCGCTCTCTCTGAACCAGTAATCCACCGATGGTACGTCAGATGGTTCCCCTGTCCAGGGGAACAGTGGGGGTTGGTAGCCGAGTACGCACTGAAAGGGTATTCCTTCTGGAGCATCAGTGAATGTTTGAACCGTTTTTAATAGTTGAGTTTGAGTCCCTCAATTGTCCTCAGTGTGAAAAGATGAATCTCAAAATCATACAGCCACTACTGGAAAGGGTTCAAAAATGCAAAAATGCTTGAAAACTGATGAATCTGCAGGAGCTGGAGGATTTTTCTGAAGAACAGAGCTCAGTTTAACTGCTCAGGACAAACAAGAGACTCATGAACAACCATCACAAAACACACAAACAGTCGTGGATCATCAGGTAACCACACACAGTATTGAGAATCAATGGTTCACATACTTATGAATGGGGTTATTTTAATAAATTCAGCTATTGTTTTGTCTTGTGAACTAAATGCAAACATCTTTTATGAAAAATATCTTACTCAGGACAGTACTAAACAAAAAATAACATGCGTTTTTTATTATCCCTCTTATTTTATTAAAATAATTCTCATTTTCACAGATTCTGCAAGGGGTTCACATACTTTTTCATGCCACTGTATGCTCTCAATGAAAAATGCAAAACAGTTAGTTCATGTGTTCATGACCTCAAGGCAAGATTACTGTAATGCTCTACTGGGTGGTTGTTCTGCTTTCTTGATAAATAAACTGCAGCTTGTACAAAATTCAGCAGCTAGAGTTCTTACTAGAACTAGGAAGTATGACCATATTAGCTCAGTTCTGTCAACACTGCATTGGCTTCCTGTTAAACATCGTATAGATTTTAAAATCTTGCTAATTACTTACAAAGCACTTAAATGGTTTAGCTCCCCAGTATTACTTATGCATTATAGTCCTTCATGTCTATTGCGATCTTAGAATTCAGGCCAGCTGATAATACCTAGAATATCAAAATCAACCGCAGGCTGTAGATCCTTCTCCTATTTGGCACCTAAACTCTGGAACAATCTTCCTAGCATTGTTAGGCTGCATAAATTAGGTCAGCTGGAACTGGGAACACTTCCTATAACACCAGATGTACTCGTTACATCAGAAGAAGAATGGCATCTACGCTAATATTAGTCTCTCTGTTTATCCCGAGGTTTACCATAGTCAGCCGGATCCAGGCTGTATCCAGGTGAGATTGAGGACCTGCGCCTTGACACGACCATGACGCGGCCCTGAAGTGTCAGCAGAGATTGAGTCAACTAGATCATCCACTGTGAAGGCCTCAACAAACTGCCCAAACTGAACTGAGCTGGATGATGACATCACTGTTTACTCCAGTGCTGATATATATAAATTAACTAAATTAATAACTATTGATTCTTACATCGGAATGAATCAATACTGAATTTACTTAAGATGGACAGTGACACAATTTTCTTTAAGAGCTGCTGTGCAGCCAAAATTATATACCAGTTATCACTGTAAAGCTGCTTTGACACAATCTGCATTGAAAAAAGCGCTATATAAATAAAGGTGACTTAATGACGGCTGTTTTCTCCCCGGCGTATACGAATGAGGTTATACGCACTCCGCAGGTCCAGCTTGGAGAAGATACGAGCTCCCCGTAGCTGTTCTAAAGCCACTGGGACCAGAGGAAGGGGATAGCTGAATTTTACTGTCTGGGAGTTCAGGTGACAGTAGTCACCTGAACTCCCAGTAAAAGTAGAAGTCATAGATCCCCTTCTTAATATTGTTAATTCCTCTTTGTCATTAGGATACGTACCAAAAACTTTTAAGCTGGCTATTATTAAACCTCTTATTAAAAAACCACAACTTGATCCTAAAGAATTAGTCAATTACAGGCCGATCTCAAATCTTATTTTTCTGTCAAAAATACTAGAAAAGGCAGTTTCATCACAACTATGTTCCTTTTTAGAAAGAAATAATATCTGTGAGAATTTCCAGTCAGGATTTAGACCGTACCATAGTACTGAGACTGCTCTCGTTAGAGTTACTAATCTGCCCTACAAAGCAAAAAGGCAGTAACTGCATTTTTGGTCAAAAATTAGTTATTGTCATTTTCATGACATTCAAGGCATCCTTTGTTATGTGACAAAACATCTTATCTGAAATGTGTGTCGTTTTGGAGTAACATAACAGCAACATGTCCAATAATCTACCTACAACTACTTAGGCTGGATGACAGGATAACTTTTAAGTCATTTTTCTCAGTTCTGCACTCTGCGTAGTTACTGCCTTTTTGCTTTGTAGGGCAGTAATGATTTGCTCTTATCATCAGATCGTGGTTGTATCTCTCTATTGGTGTTACTGGATCTTAGTGCTGCATTTGACACTATCGATCACAATATTCTCTTAAATAGACTTGAAAATTATGTTGGCATTAGTGGAATTGCATTGGCATGGTTCAAATCATACTTATCTGACCATTATCAGTTTGTAGTAGTAAACGATGAGATATCATATCGATCACAAGTTAAATATGGAGTACCGCAAGGCTCAGTACTAGGACCATTGCTTTTCACTCTGTACATGCTACCCTTGGGAGATATCATTAGGAAGCACGGAGTTAGTTTTCATTGTTACGCTGATGATACTCAGCTCTATATTTCTTCACGCCCTGACGAAACTTACCAATTCACAAAATTAACAGAATGTATAGCTGATATAAAAAACTGGAAACTAGGAAGTATGACCATATTAGCCCAGTTCTGTCGTCACTGCATTGGCTTCCTGTTAAACATCGTATAGATTTTAAAATCTTGTTAATTACTTACAAAGCACTAAATGGTTTAGCCCCCCAGTACCTAAGCGAACTCTTAACCCTCAGGGGGTCTGAGGATTTTTGGGGCCCTGGAGAAGTTTTGACATGCCCTGACATTTGTGCTTTTTTCAGTTGTTCATAAACATATTAATGACAAAAGTGTCATTACACTGTATTCAGCACAAACTACGCTACAATAATATGTGAGGAACATGTATGTACATGTTTGTGTTTTTGAAGGAATAACGTTTATGCTTGGTTATTGAAAAAACAAAAAACTTAAGTCACTGAAATAAGGCCAAAAAATATATATTAAAACTGTGTTCATAAGACTTCTGGGTATTGGAGGTTGTAGACTAGAGTTTTTGCTTCAGAATGAAGTAAAAAATTATCCTTCCTACTCCTTCATATAAAACAATAGAGAGATTTAAATTTTCTAAGACACTTTTGGTCAAGAAACACAGTATGCATGGAGGCGTGAATCCTCATGTATAATGGGTGATTCTCACCTGAGAAGACAAAAGAATTGAATAATAATGACCTGAAATGACTTGCATATTAATGAGGCCTTTCAGTCAGGTAGGCTGTGAAAAAACCCTCTGTGATCATGCTGATAACAGGATTAAAGTCCACTCAGGACAAAAAAAAAAAAAAAACATGATTTTTGTGATCTCATGCATGCACGTATTATTGCACATGATATGAAGAAAATTTTGTATAGGCCTATGTTAAATTACAGTACCAGTCAAAAGATTGAACACATTGCCATTATAATGTTTTTAAAAGAAGTCTCAAGTCTCTAACCAAATAATGGTTTTCTATTTTAATATACTTTAAAATATAATGTATTTCTGTGATGCAAAGCGTCTGAACATTCCTACCTCTAGGGCATTTCATATAGGCTACTATATTTGTTATATTATAGAGCCTAAATGTTGATGTGCAGTTGACAAACTATACATCATTAAAAAGATCTAAGACTCAAGCTTCACATTTTGACTCTTAAAATCTTATATTGACCATAATTTCTTAATATGCTTAAAAGCATACACATTTGGAGAAATATTGATGGATTCTCATATGTTTATATCAATTTTCTATACAGAGGAGTAATATTTATTATTCTATATTTATTGTCATCATTATGAGCGCTGGATGCTGTGTTTTTAATTCATACTTGAGCCAGAGGGCGCTCTGCCCCTTTTGTCCACAAATGCCTCAGTAAAAGAAGAGGCATATCATGTGACAATCAAGGAACTAACAGAGGCAAGAGATCGCTAAATATGGCTATTCAAAACACTTTTGAAGACAATAAATACACGATTGAGATGACGAATGCATGTATTGACTGAATTTGCGTCTGAATAGCGCTGGCTCCGTGGGCGTGGCCGCATTAGCGGATAATAAGCTGAATCACTGACTTCTGACATGGCTTTCTTTTCATACAGATTACATAAACACAGAAGGTTTGTTTTCGATTTGACTTATATGTTTTAAACCTGACATCTTAACGTTTTTTAGACATAAGTGTAATTTTTTTGTCATTAGTATTCACTAAGTTACAGTTCATTTTCTAAGAACTATCAGATTGGAGTTCGTTCAGAGGGAGACGAGAGATCACGCATCATGTTAGTTTTCTTTATTTTACAAAAAGCACAACATTTTGTTTTTACTCTGAGTGTACACAAATGAAAGAAGATATTCCACAGATTAAAATGGTGTATAACTCTTAATTGTATGTGCAACATTGACGGAGTATTTTGAGTCTCTTTCACACTGATAAGAAAAAAACCACGGTGGTATCGCCGGCGATACCCTCAGACCTCAGAGTGTTAATGCATTATAGTCCTTCACGTTTATTGCGATCTCAGAATTCAGGCCAGCTGATAATACCTAGAATATCGAAATCAACTGCAGGCAGTAGATCCTTCTCCTATTTGGCACCTAAACTCTGGAACAATCTTCCTAGCATTGTTCGGGATGCAGACACACTCTGTCAGTTTAAATCTAGACTAAAAACGCATCTCTTTAACCTGGCATACACATAACACATTATATATTTATATTTTCAAATCCGTTAAAAGATTATTAGGCTGCATAAATTAGTTCAGCCGGAACCGGGAACACTTCCTATAACACCAGATGTACTCGTTACATCAGAAAAAGAATGGCATCTACGCTAATATTAGTCTTTCTGTTTATCCCGAGGTTTACCGTAGTCAACCGGATTCGGGGCCGTTTCCAGATGAGACAGAGGACCGGTGCCTTGACACGACCACAACGCAGCCCTGTATCAGCAGAGATCGAGTTGACTAGATCATCCATTGTGAAGACATCATCAACACGACAGCCAGTGCCACAGTTTCCTCAAAATTATAATCACGATTATTAATCATGTTTATTCTATCAAAAGAGTAATGTAACTATGGCTATTTTGCAAGTTCTTTACCAACCTACACTTCACCCAAAAGGCCTGTAGGTGGCACAAAGACTTAAATTTAACCAACTATGATAACTTCGTTAGATGGTAAATCAATACAAAACATGGTTTTGGTGAGCGCTTTGTAATATGTATTCACATTAGATTTTAAAGCAACACAATTCGTTTGCAATAAGACAAACCAGATTCAAATTGCCCGGCAAATTCGTAAAACAAAGAAAAATCATTTCTAGCTGATCAACATTATGAAAACTGGTAAAACCTTTAGGAACTCCAAAAGATAAAACAGCGAAATTCCTAATATTACTTCCAATATTTCCAAATTATGTTCATTTTCATAGAGCGGGCCAATATCGTGACGATTATTTAAAATCAATCGAGAGAAGCAGATATCGTTATCGTGATAAAATACGATTAATCGTGCAGCCCTAATTTAATTTAATTTGACTTGACATTTGATATTCAACAGTATCCTTGACATTTATTCAACAGTGCTTTTGATCTGCCTGCACTGACACTATTCTTTAAAAGGAAAAATTATATACCAATTATCAATGTAAAGCTGCTTTGACACAATCTGCATTGTAAAAAGCGCTATATAAATGAAGGTGACTTGACTTGAGTAGTCAATTCATGGCCTCAAGCCTCCATCCTTCTTGGCCACGAAGAAGAAGCTTGAAGCGGCAGGGGATGTTGGTGGTCGAATGAAACGCTGTTTTAAAGCCTCATGTACGTACTTCTCCATGGCCTTCTGTTCCAGGATGGACAATGGGTAAACTCTACGCTTAGTTAGAGTAGTCCCAGTCCCATGGCCGATGTGGTGGAAGTTGCGTAGGCAACCGCTTGCTGAACACATCCTGGAACGCCCGGTATTCAGGAGGAATTTCCACTTTGAGGTCTGTTTCAGGGCTTTCAATCGAATTGGAGAACGCTCCAAGAACATTGGAGTTAGGAGAAGGAGAGCGGGGATTCAAAGAAAATTTACTGACAGGAGATAAACAGTTCTTAAAGCACTCATCGCTGAGAAGCGTTGAGCCACACAGATGTTTTTTTTTAAATTAAGCTTTGAGGCTTTGAGCCCCATTGTGTCATCATACACGACCATAAAGTGTTTTACGTGAGGATTCAAACCCTGGCAGAAGGCTGTTATCAGGGTCGTTTCGTTCCAGCCACTAGCATACGAAATACATTCTCACAGTTTCATTGACGTAAGTTGAAGATCTGGTCATGTACTGACAGGTAGGCGGTACTTTGGCCGAATACCTCTCAGAAATGGCTGAAGAAGGTGGTGATGGTGGCTGTTACTGAGACGTTGGATTCCCAGAGGGGTTGAGCCCATTGTAGCGCTCCTCCTTAGAGGAAGGAGATGACGAATGCCACCCGGGTGCACTCAGAAGAGAAGAGTTGAGACTGGGCTTCTAGATAGAGTGAGCACTGTAGGAGGAAACCACTGCAATCCTCTGCCGCGCTGGAGTATGTCACTGGTCGGGCCATGGGACTGACAGAGGCAGCTAGCGAAGAACCGGTGGGTGTTGGTTGAAGAAGTGTTTGGTGGACGACGTGAATGAGATCAGCAGGGACTGTAGGTGAAGTGCTTGTGGATGGCTGTAGCAGTGAGGATCGCACCGCGTCGACCAAGTTGGCATACGGGTCCGGGGTGCGACCCCCGCCTGTGTCCGAGGTGCTCTGCATGATGTTCTGGTCTTCTGTCAGGACACAGACGGAGGCAGAGAGGTAAGTGAAACACACAAGTTTATTGAACAGAGGCACGAACACAGGCAGACAGCGGATGTAGGTGAGTAATGGAACAAGCACTTTGAAAAGTCACTTAGCTGGTAGAATAACTGGGTAATGTCCTTTTGTAGATGCTGGAGAGCACAGAGAACGAAGGACTGGAGACAGAAGACGATAGAATGGGAACACGGTATGTAGATGTAGTACTATTAAAGTTTGTGTGTGTGGGAAGGAAGCGGTCGGGGACGGCAAACAACTGCTGACTGAGCTTTTATTGAGAATAAAGTTCAACAGAAAGACTGTGCAACGCACAACAGCATCAACAGAAACAATCCACAAAGGGCTTCACTCCAGATTCGGTAGACACAATCCACAAGGGCTTCACTCCAAGCAACGCGCTGCGACTCAGTCAGCAGTTCCCCTCTCTCTCACCAACTCCTGCTTCTCACGGCGTCTTATCCCGTCTCCGCGCCAATCACTAGAACGAGACACAGGTGTTCGTGATTTGTATTCAACCCACTCACTTACCAAGCGTCTCCCGCTATCCTCTCCGGTTGCAGACCTCACTGAACCACGCCCCCCTCACCACATACCCCCACCGCCCGACTCAGGCCGGGGAGCCAAACACTCTTTTTCTACGGTGCTGTACTTAGCTTCTCTCTTAGAGAGCTTACGGCTAATGTACAGCACCGGCCGTTCCTCACCCTCTATCTCCTGGGACAGGACAGCACCCAGCCCCCTGTCCGACGCGTCAGTCTGCAACAGAAAAGGGAGAGAAAAGTCAGGGGAGTGAAGCAATGGCCCGCCACATAGAGCAGCCTTCACCTGGGTAAAGGCCTGCTGGCACAGCTCCGTCCACTGGACCGTATCTGGCGCATCCTTTTTAGTTAGATCAGTCAACGAGCTGGTGAGGGCCGAATAATTAGGTACAAACCTTCGATAATATCCCGCCAGCCCGAGGAACTGTCTAACCTCCTTTTTGGTCTTGGGGCGCGGGCAGGTTGCAATCGCTGCTGTCTTGTCAATTTGGGGACGCGCCCAATCGCACACTTCTTCGGGTTGGCCGTGAGCCCAGCCCCCCTCAGCGATCTCAGGACGGCTCTCACATGCCGCATATGCCGCTGCCAATCATTACTATAGATAATAATATCATCTAGATAGGCAGCCGCATATGCACCATGGGGCCGGAGAATTTTATCCATGAGACGCTGAAAGGTAGCCGGTGCCCCGAACAGCCCGAACGGAAGTGTAACGAATTGGTGTAATCCGAACGGCGTCGTGAAAGCTGTCTTTTCTTTGGATAAAGGCGACAAGGGATCTGCCAGTATCCTTTCGTTAAGTCCAGTGTCGAATAAAATCGAGCCGCACCGTCCACCCGTGGCATTGGATACACGTCGAATTTCGACACTGCATTCACCTTGCCATAGTCCACACAGAAACAGACCGAGCCGTCGGTCTTGGGGACCAAAACTATCAGGCTCGCCCAGTTACTGCTGGACTCTTCTATTACTCCCATCTTAAGCATTGCCTCTAATTCGTCCTGAACTACCTTTTTCTTGTGCTCAGGTAATCTGTACGGCCGGCTGCGAATAACCACGCCCGGCTCCGTCTAAACGTGGTGCTGAATGAGGTTGGTATGCCCCGGCAGGGGAGAGAACACGTCTGCAAACTCTGCTTGCAACTTAGATAAATCAGTGAGCTGGGAGGGCAAGAGGTGATCTCCTCCTGGGGTCAGAGCGAGGGATTGAATTTTTACATTCGCCTCTGGCCCGAGATCATCCTCCCCGCTAATCACCATCGCCAGCATCACTGATTCTGCCTCATTCCATTTTTTAAGGAGATTGAGGTGATAAATTTGACGTGCCCCCCTCCTGTCAGACCGTACCACCTCATAATCGAGCTCGCCCACTTGCCGTGTAACCTCAAAGGGTCCTTGCCACTTTGCAAGTAATTTCGAACTTGAAGTAGGGAGCAATACAAGTACTTTCTCTCCCGGTGCAAATTTGCGTAAATTAGATCGTCTGTTATACAGCTGGCTCTGTCTGTGCTGGGCTTGTAACAAATTCTCCATTGATAGCCGCCCCAAAGTGTGGAGTTTTGCTCTCAAGTCCAGCACATACTGAATTTCGTTTTTGGCCTGAGATGGTCCATCCTCCCGCGAGGCTGGCGTCCGAAGAGAAGCTCGAAGGGGGAAAACCCCTTGGGGTGGCCGGTGGGTTTACCAACTGGCATTCACGACAAGACGCGCACCACCTGCGTACATTCTCGTGAATGCCCGGCCAGAAAAATCGGGTCATGAGACGATTTAGTGTCGCCGTCTGTCCTAAATGCCCCACTATCGGATTAGAATGAGCTGCGTGGAAAAGCATTTCCCTGCGGCTTTTTGGAACTAACAACTGGGTTGTATCCTCTTTTGTCTGAGTGTCTTGGGTCACTCGGTACAACCTATCTTTTATAATCGCGAAATATGGGTAAGCGAGCGGACGTCCAGGCTGGAGAGGCTGACTGTCAATCACGCCGACCTTTTCAAACGCATGTTTTAGCGTCTCATCCTGAGACTGCTCCAGGGGAAAATCATCACGCTCCGGAAGAATTAGTCTTCCGGTTTCACTCTGTTCCCCTGCAGCAGCACTCGCTGGTCCCTGATCAGTCTCTCCCACCTGCACTCGCACCTGCTTACCCCGCATTCTCTTTTCCCAAGAGGCATCCGAGCATAAACATCCCAATAATTGACTGAACGCAGGCCAATTTGTTCCCAAAATTATCGGATGCCGGAGGTGCGGGTTAACTGCCACCTCAACACTATGCTTTTGTCCCCTGAATTTAATTATGACGGGCATTACAGGATATTTCACCACATCCCCGTGCACACACCTAACCCCAACCATGCGGCCTGTATCCAATACCCCAGATGAAATCAGGCTTTGATGGACAGAGGTTTGGTTACAGCCCGAATCCACCAAGGCCTGATAGGTACCCCCCCTTGATACTCACAGGTATCTGGTACTCACCTGCTTGACCAGGGGCAGTTTGTGGACGGTCGGGGACCCGGATCATGGTCCCAACTTCCATAACCGGACATTTATCCACAAAATGATGTAATGTCTGGACCAATCAGCCACACAATTATTCATTGTATTTAATGAATTACCCATAAACTCACTCTCACTATCAAAGTTCTCTGAACTCATCCCCCTAAAACTGTAACCAGCATCCCAATGTTGCTAGCACACAGGCCAACCTAGGTGTCCTGTTACAGTTATATGGTACTTTTATGATCCAGAAGAATTCTGGAGAGACTAGTGACTCATTCTTCCTGAGAAGGACAAATAAACTCTCTTAATCCTATGTATTCTCTATATAACCACTTGGGAAATGTATAAACATGTATCAAATTTTCCCATCTCATGACTTTCCTTTTATAGGCTTTATTCTATGTATTAATTCTCTCTTTTGAACTATTTTGGTATTAATGTTCCATAGTTGCAAATGTATAGTTAACTGAGATCACATTGGCAGCATGTTTGGTATCTACGGACTCCGACTTTAATTTCCTATTTGGTAATTTATGTTACATGTTACTAACTCTGTGACATGTTAGAATTATAGGAAGCTAGAAGGTTATTCTCTCATTCATCCAATCCAGTGTCTTATGCTAATATCTTGCTACAGAACAAAGACTCGTAAAACTTCCCTCTGAAAGGGGAACTCCTTATTGGCTCAGACACCTCAAGAGGGTGTGACATCTTCACCCCTTATATTCACTGATCACAAGGAACCCCCGCTCTTCCTGCTCGTCCTCCTCTTCTTTTCTTTTACTGACAAATGCTGACGTCAAGATGATGCTTTAAGAAGCTAGAAGCTTCTAAGGAACCCCAAGCTTGTGCCAGGCCTCGGCCTAGACCTTCCATTCACCAAAGATCCTCTGAATCCAACTGGTTCTCTTTCATCAAGACAATATCAGCAAAGATTCAACGGGAGCCTCCACAAATTGCATCAGGACAGTTTTAATTCAACTTGGAGAGACATGCAAGTATCGAACTTAGTCTCATTATCGGATACATTGAGTATCCTTACCCCTTTTAAAGAAGGGCCTGTTAAAACTAAACTGGTGGTTTGCTCAAGGCTGTTGATCTGCTGAAATGTCCAACAATGCTGTAACCTCTTGCTTCCTGTACTCTGCTTTAGCTCTCTCTCTCTTGGTAAACTGTATGCATGTATGTGTGTGAATGTTAGAGTAGTTTAAGTGTTTAGTCTAGTTAATAAAGTCTTGTTCATGTCACACGTAAGGTTGTCCGTGTTTTGCGCTCATATACGGGAGTCCCTATTCATGTTGGTCCTGACTACAGGCTTTTAGTAGAATAAGATTGTTATTTCCCATAACCTGGGAATGAGCATTTCTTAGAATTAATAAACAATTAACACTGTGTGTTCATTAAACACCAGGTTAATTGATGGTAATATTAATTTTATTACATTGAGTTAATTTTATTAGCTGATTAAAATATTAATAATTAATTATAACTAGTTATGATTAATTATTCATATTTATTTTGAGCTAATTTGCTACAATGATCCGGGTCCCCACACCGCCAACAAGCCGGCCCAGACCTGCCCGCCGCTCCTGTGGCAGAGAGTGGGCTGAATGACCGACGCGGAGAAAGGGGAGAAGCAGGAGTGGGGTCCGTCCCGGCAGCAGTGAGTCCCGCCCCCCCCCAGATCCACGTCGCTTCCCTCAGCCAGCAACCATTTGCGGCACGAGTCCCGGAGCTTCTGGGCCATCACGAAGGGCCGGCCGGACTCCCCCAGGTCGAGAGAACGGAAGCGTTGACAGTGTTGTTCCGGGGTCCGACCAACCCGCTGAATGATGGCCCGCCGTAGGTCGTCGTAGACCAGGAGGTTCTGGACTGGCAGCTGCTGTGCCACCACCTGTGATTCACCCGAGAGGAGCGGGACCAATCTCATAGACAACTGGTCCCGCGGCCATTTGCTTGCTTCGGCGGACCTCTCAAAGAGCTCGAAAAAAACTTCTGGATCGTCCAGTGGGCCCATCTTATTCAGGGGCAGGTGGGCAGGTACAGCCGGCTGCCCGCGGGGCTCCCGAGGAACCTCCCGGTCAATCCAGCTCCGGAACGCCTCGTGGTCCTCCTGCTGGGTCTCGAGGATGGCTTGGAAGCACCGCTCCTGGTCTTGGCGCAGACCCAGCAGGGCCTGTTGTTGCTCCTGGTGCAGGACCGCGAGGGACGCGATGATGTCCGCAAATGGGGTGGAGGACGATGTCTGCATGGCGGCGTACTCCCGTCTTCCTTCCCGGGTTTCGGCACCAGTGTAGTACTATTAAAGTTCGTGTGTGTGGGAAGGAAGCGGTCGGGGACGGCGAACAACTGCTGACTGAGCTTTTATTGAGAATAAAGTTCAACAGAAAGACTGTGCAACGCACAACAGCATCAACAGAAACAATCCACAAAGGGCTTCACTCCAGATTCGGTAGACACAATCCACAAGGGCTTCACTCCAAGCAACGCGCCTCAGTCAGCAGTTCCCCTCTCTCTCACCAACTCCTGCTTCTCACGGCGTCTTATCCCGTCTCCGCGCCAATCACTAGAACGAGACACAGGTGTTCGTGATTTGTATTCAACCCACTCACTTACCAAGCGTCTCCCGCTATCCTCTCCGGTTGCAGACCTCGCTGAACCACGCCCTCCTCGCCACAGTAGACAATACCAGACAAATGAGTGAGGGAAGTAAATGGCTTTATATAGTCCAAGGGTGATGAGGTGCAAGTACTCAGGAGATTGTGAATGAGTGGGTGGAGCGTGGAGATCCAGTGACGATGTGTGGATGTTGGTGGGAATTGGCTGTGACTCTGTGACAGCATCCTTAGTGATGTAACCCTGAAAGAGTGATGTGACCTGAAAGAGTATATAAAGAATAGCTAATATATTATTGTCACGTCTAGTTTTCTATAACTATAGCTTACTATAGTTTGTTTTCCTACATTTTTGAGTTCAGTTATCTTCATAAAAACAAATGCTGCATCTAAATCCTGCTTCCTCACTGCTCTTTACAACCAAATGTAACAATAATGTATAATATGCAATGTATTCTTTTTATTATTATTATTATTATAAATAGTAGTAGTGGGCTATATACTTTAGTCAAGTCAAGTCAAGTCAAGTCACCAAGTCACCTTTATTTATATAGCGCTTTTTACAATGCAGATTGTGTCAAAGCAGCTTTACAGTGATAACTGGTATATAATTTTGGCTACACAGCAGCTCTTAAAGAATAGTGTCAATGCAGGCAGATCAAAAGCACTGTTGAATAAATGTCAAGAATACTGTTGAATATCAAATGTCAAGTCAAATGTCAAGTGTCCCCAACTAAGCAAGCCAAAGGCGACAGCGGCAAGGAACCCAAACTCCATCAGGTGACATCAGGTGGCAAACAGGTGGCAAATAGGTGTTAAAATGGAGAAAAAAACCTTGGGAGAAACCAGGCTTAGTCGGGGGGCCAGTTCTCCTCTGGCAAACAGTGCTTTGTTACGATTCAGGTTGCTATCATAAGTCTGATAGGATCGCAACATTCAAAGCATTTATTCCAGTTCCATCCGGTTGAGGATCGTATTCATCATGCCGGTATGGACGGTTTGTTGAGGAACTGTGCTACTTTATTATACTCTTTCAGGTTCACATCACTATGCATATTCTGTTGTGTGACAGGAGTTGGTGATAGTGAGCATCCAATAAAGCCTTGCCACTTTTCAATACTGTTCCAACATGCTTTGAAGTGAAAATTTGTGTTTACTGATTTGATGGGTAAGCTAACTGAGGTGAAATCGCTGACTATGTTTTTCTAGTGTTTATATTATATGAGTAATCGCTCTGTTAGTTTGTAGTTATCTTAAACAAATAACCGCGCAGGTACTGCAAGTGCGGATGGCCAAAGCCAAATACTCAAGTTATGGTGGTCTTTATCATGAGATCAAAAATAACTATTGTATGCATATTAATATGCTAATGTTCTGTAACAGTGCATTCAGTCATTGATTTAATGATTTACACAACTGTTAAATAAAATAATAGTTAATAAATAATAAATTTAGGTGCATTTATTCAGCTTGTATCAAATATGTTTGGCTTACACGCCAGCACGCAAGCCGTATGTTTCCTTCAGCACAGCAGCACGTGTGTTATTTGTATTTTGCTCGCAATGCAGTCAGAACTGGAGTTTGAATACGAACACATGAAAAATACGATTGTTATTATGATATACATGCGGAGCGCGCATATGATCGGTTTCAGCGCAGAGCTCCGCGATGAGTTTAATAACACTAGCCACGTGGGACATAGCTCATACAGAATAAAGTATCCGTGTTTAAAGTTTTTATTTCACACATTCTCCTGCACCAAACATTAACCAGCACGGTGTAGTTATGCACACATATTTCATCAAGTCTTCTTCAAATGAATTATATGAATTATATAAAATGAATTATACTTTATTAAATAATAAACTGGACACTGATACAGTGGTGTATCTGAACGCGACGACACGATTTTTCTAATAGACAAAAGATTGATTTTGAGACTGCAGTGCTCGTAAACGTAATCAAAGTAGCCTATTATTAGCCCTATTAAATATTCTTAAGCATTTCTCCCTTGTGCTTGAGAGTTTGTTGTCATTTTCTTCGTGCTCATATATTAATATTCATTATTCTGTATAATGAATGTGCTCTATGTTTGTGCTTCACTGGTTGTTCTCTCCCCTCTTCTCCAAAATATATCAAATAATATCCAAATCAGACAACACATTAAGCCTACCCAATGCTAAATGGGAATCAGATTTATCTATTGCTCCCAATGCTGCTTTCTGAACACAAATCTGAAAAAATATCTACTTCATGACAAAAAATGGCAACTTACAACTTATACAGTATAAAGTACTTCATAGATTTCACCTTACTGGATGGAAATTATTTAAAACGTGTTTTACTTCAGAAACATGCACACATTGCACACAAAACACCACAGACACCTATTTACATGCTATTTGGCATTGCACCTCAGTTGAAAAATTCTGGGAAAACGTTTCTGACTCACTATCCAACCTTATGGGATGTCATATCCCGCTGTCTCCCTCCCTCTGTATATTAGGTGACATATCCATAATCAATTTAAACAGTACAAACAGTCAATTACTCCGAGTGGCTCTAACTATCGCCAAGAAAACTATCCTCATGAACTGGAAATCAAGGACTCAGATCGATTAACTCGGATCAGTCTACAAACTCGGATCAGTCTACAAACACGATGAGTCATGTCATCCTCTCCCAGTGTTATCTCGTGTTCAGTTTGTCACATGTTCAGTATAGCTCTCTCTGTCAGCGACGAGGGATTTACATGTCATAAATGTAGGGAAATAGTCAGGCTGACAGAGAGAATCTCAGAATTAGAGACACGCATCCAAACTTTAATCGAGGATAGTAAGATTGCAGGGGCTTCAGATACTGTTTTGGATGCGACTAGCTTAGTGAACTCTGTACATTGTTCGGTTCCGGCTGTAGAGCCCGTGCAGCAGGGCACTTGGGTAACGGTGAGGCGGCCTAGCCGCGGAAAACATCACTCTTCCGTTCCATTAAGAACATCAAACAAGTTCTCCCCACTCAGTGATGCACCCACTGAGAATCCTGTTGAAAGTGCCCTAGTTATTGGCGATTCTATTACACGGAACGTGAAAATAGAGACACCAGCCACCATAGTCACATCTTTGCCGGGAGCCAGAGCCCCTGACTTTGGTGCTTTACGTAACATTATGTAAGTTGACATTTGTGCTGGCTACTGTATACAGGCCACCAGGACACCATACAGACTTTATCAAAGAAATTGCCGATTTTCTATCAGAATTAGTACTAGCTGCAGATAAAGTCCTTGTTGTTGGTGATTTTAATATCCATGTAGATAATAAAAAAGACTCATTGGGATTGGCATTTAAAGACATTCTAAACTCTCTATTGGTGTTAGACAACACGTGTCAGGACCCACTCATTGTCGTAATCATACTTTAGATCTAATATTGTCACATGGAATCGATATTGATGCCGTTGAAATTCTGTAGCAGAGTGACGACATCTCAGATCATTATCTAGTCTCGTGTATACTACATTTAGTTAAAGAGGCTAAACTGCCTCCCTGCCATAAATATGGTAGAACCATCACTTCTACCACTAAAGATCGCTTTATAAATAATCTTCCTGATCAGTTTCATCGCCTTAGCATACCAGACAGCTTAGAAGACCTCGATGTTGCAACAGAAACTATTGCCTCTTGTCTTTTCCAGCACATTAGACTCAGTTGCTCCTTTGCATTTAAAAAAGATTAAGGAAATTAATCCAACGCCATGGTAAAATGAGCACACTCGGGCCCTAAAATCAGCAGCTAGAAAAATGGAGCGCAGCTGGAAGAAAACAAAACTAGAAATATTTCGCATTTCATGGAGAGAGAGAATGATTGAGTACAGAAAGGCCTTAAAAACTGCTAGATCTGCCTATTTTTCAAAACTTTTAGAAGAAAATAAACACAACCCTAGGTATTTATTTGATACAGTGGCTAAATTAACAAGAAATAAAGCTTTAACGTCTGATGTTTCCAAAGAGCACAGCAGTAATGACTTTATGAACTTCTTTACTTGCAAGATTGATAATATTAGAGAAATAATTATAACCATGCAACCGTCTACTACAGTATTGTGTCAGACAGTGCATTGTAGTGTCCCTGAAGAAAAATTCAATTCATTTACTGCTTTAGGAGAGGAAGAATTGTCTAAACTTGTTAAATCATCAAAATCAACAACATGTATGTTAGACCCTATACCGACTAAGCTATTGAAAGAGATGCTTCCAGAGGTCATAGATCCTCTTCTTAATATTGTTAATTCATCTTTAATCACTAGGATACGTACCAAAAACTTTTAAGCTGGCTGTTATTAAACCTCTTATTAAAAAACCACAACTTGATCCTAGAGAATTAGTCAATTACAGGCCGACTTATATACTAGAAAAGGCAGTATCATCACAACTATGTTCCTTTTTAGAAAGAAATGGTATCTGTGAGGATTTCCAGTCAGGATTTAGACCGTACCATAGTACTGAGACTGCTCTCATTAGAGTTACTAATGATTTGCTCTTATCATCAGATCGTGGTTGTATCTCTCTATTAGTGTTACTGGATCTTAGTGCTGCATTTGACACTATTGATCACAATATTCTTCTAAATAGACTCGAAAACTATGTTGGTATTAGTGGAATTGCATTGGCATGGTTCAAATCATACTTATCTGACCGTTATCAGTTTGTAGTAGCAAACGATGAGATGTCATATCAGTCGCAAGTTAAATATGGAGTACCGCAAGGCTCAGTACTAGGACCGTTGCTTTTCACTCTGTACATGCTACCCTTGGGAGATATCATTAGGAAGCATGGCATTAGTTTTCATTGTTACGCTGATGATACTCAGCTCTATATCTCTTCGCGCCCTGACGAAACTTACCAATTCGCTACATTAACAGAATGTATAGCTGATATAAAAAACTGGATGACCAGTAATTTCCTACTACTAAATTCAGAAAAAACAGAGATTCTAATTTTTGGACCGAAAACTTCTTCACTCAATAATCTAGAATACTGTCTAACACTTGATGGCTGCTCTGTTAAGTCTTCGTCGTCAGCTAGGAACCTGGGTGTGCTCTTTGATACCAATCTTTCATTTGAAGGCCATGTTACTAGCATCTGTAAAACTGCATTCTTCCATCTTAAAAATATATCTAAACTACGACATATGCTCTCAATGAAGAATGCAGAACAGTTAGTTCATGCGTTCATGACCTCAAGGTTAGATTACTGTAACGCTCTACTGGGTGGTTGTTCCTCCCGCTTGATAAATAAACTACAGCTCGTACAAAATGCAGCAGCTAGAGTTCTTACTAGAACTAGGAAGTATGACCATATTAGCCCAGTTCTGTCATCACTGCATTGGCTTTCTGTTAAACATCGTATAGATTTTAAAATCTTGCTAATTACTTACAAAGCACTAAATGGTTTAGCTCCCCAGTACCTAAGTGAGCTCTTAATGCATTATAGTCCTTCACGTTTATTGCGATCTCAGAATTCAGGCCAGCTGATAATACCTAGAATATCAAAATCAACCGCAGGCGGTAGATCCTTCTCCTATTTGGCACCTAAACTCTGGAACAATCTTCCTAGCATTGTTCGGGAAGCAGACACACTCTGTCAGTTTAAATCTAGACTAAAAACGCATCTCTTTAACCTGGCATACACATAACACATTATCAATTTATATTTTCAAATCCGTTAAAGGATTATTAGGCTGCATAAATTAGGTCAGCCGGAACCGGGAACACTTCCTATAACACCAGATGTACTCGTTACATCAGAAAAAGAATGGCATCTATGCTAATATTAGTCTTTCTGTTTATCCCGAGGTTTACCGTAGTCAACCGGATCCGGGCCGTATCCAGCTGAGACCAAGTACCGGAGCCATGACACGACCACAACGCAGCCCTGAAGTATCAGCAGAGATCGAGTCGACTAGATCATCCATTGTGAAGGCCTCATCGACACGACAGCCAGTGCCATAGTTCCTCAACAAACCGTCCATACCGGCATGATGAATACGATCCTCAACTGGACCACAACGCAGCCCTGAAGTATCAGTAGAGATTGAGTCAGCTAGATCATCCATTGTGAAGGCCTCATCGACACGACAGCCAGTGCCATAGTTCCTCAACAAACCGTCCATACCGGCGTGATGAATACGATCCTCAACTGGATGGAACTGAAAAAAACACTTTGATTGTTGCGATTCTATCAGACTTATGATAGCAACCTGATTCGTAACAAAGCATTGTTCGCCAGAGGAGAACTGGCCCCCCGACTAAGCCTGGTTTCTCCCAAGGTTTTTTTCTCCATTTCAACACCTATTTGCCACCTGTTTGCCACCTGATGTCACCTGATGGAGTTTGGGTTCATTGCCGCTGTCGCCTTTGGCTTGCTTAGTTGGGGACACTTGACATTTGACTTGACATTCGATATTCAACAGTATTCTTGACATTTAATCAACAGTGCTTCTGATCTGCCTGCATTGACACTATTCTTTAAGAGCTGCTGTGCAGCCAAAATTATGTACCAGTTATCAATGTAAAGCTGCTTTGACACAATCTACATTGTAAAAAGCGCTATATAAATAAAGGTAAAAAAAAAAAAAAAAAGGAACACCATACACATTACAACCTGGAAAAATTTACTATTAGAGTACATCTGTTACGTGTGGTGCTGTATGGAAGAGGCAGTACCCGGTAATCCACAATAAAGGGTATTTTAATCAGACGAAGGAGAGATAAACACACTTTACACACGATAAACACAACAGAGAACGGACAGGGAGTGAGTCCATTATAAAGGCAGTGATGATGATGATAGTCCAGGTGTAGATGATGAGTGCTGATAGGGAGATGACGAGGGAAGTGAGTGCAGGTGTGGAAACAGGAGGATCATGGGAGATGGAGTTCGGGAGACAAGGGATCTGTGACAACATCTCCATGGAAAACTTGTCTACCTCCACTCAAAATAATACATCAGAATTACATCCTTCTTGGTCATCTCTCTTTAACTTCCAACAGTCATGAATCCACAGACCTTCTTTGTCTGAAGCCATCCTCAATGATACACCATCAATATTCACACATGATTGGGGGGAAGGGGGTCAGGAAGAGGTAGCAACACCGACTTATATCAAATATAAATAAAGTACTTATAAGATTACATTTAAATCTCTCTCTCTCTCTCTCTCTCTCTCTCTCTCTCTCTCTCTCTTTCTTTCTCTTTTTCACTGCTTCTGGACCCTGGTTGGCTGTGGCATACCAGTCCCTGCCATGTGCGGTTCAGATTAGTTGTGGGATAGTGTGATGTGGGGCTGGGGGCCTTGGGCTTTCGCCCTCCAGCTTGTACCTTCGCCTTGGCTTTCTTGTCTCGGGCTGGTTCAGCACATGTCTCGCTGTTTTAATGCTTTACATATTAGATGAGGTGCACACACACATTCATTTGGAGCTTAAAACAAGTTAAAAGCAAAAAAAAAAAAAAAGCACACACATAGGGTAAGGCCTGGGCTTTGCACTGGGCTGGTTCCATGCTGCACGCCATGCTTTTTTAATGCATTATACACTAGTAGACATAAATATATGCCTATCACGAGTTTAGCGACAAAAGCAGCCATATTTATAAAAAAAAAAAAAAAAAAAAAAAACACAGACAGGGTATGGCATGTGTGGGACGGCCGGAGATAAGTGTGGATATTGGGACCCTGGGCCCCGCAGCACCTCACCTTGATAGCCCGCTGCAACATGACGCTGACAGGGGTCTATCCAATGCCATGGCCATGAGGGGGATCTGAGGCAGCTTTATAATACCTTATCATTAATAGCTGTATCAATATTATTATTATTATTATTATTATTATTATTATTATTATCATTGCTTTTACAACCACTACTATTATTATTATTACTAATGGCTGTACTGTATAAATATTACCATTATTATTATTTTATTATTATTATTATCATTGCTATTACTACTACTATTATTTTTTTATTTTGTCCTCTTCCTGATCCTTTAACCTCCCCCTCATTCTGGATGAAATTAGTATATTTGTGAATATGTTTATCATTACTACTATTGCTAATACAATTTGAATTTATTATTATTATTATTATTATTGCTATTATTACTATTGTTTTTGTCACCCTCCTCATCCTCCATTCTCCAGTTTTTGTGTAATACTATTATTATTATCATCATTATTGTCATTAAAATTATTATTTTATTATTATTATTTCATTGATATATATGTTTCTTTTTTTTTCTTTTTTTTTTTTTAAATAACTCTGGTTATGTCTGTTGTACTTCCCTACATGCTCCTTTATTCATATATTTCCATTCCTACACCCAGTTACACTTACAGTTATACACACACACATACACAAATCTTACTGGCTGTTATGTATGTTTTGTTGGTCTTTGTATTTGTATTTTGCATTTAATCTCTCAACTGTAAATATTGTAATTGTCTGTTTGCATAATAAAAAAGTAAAAAAAATAAATAAAAAAAAAAGATACCAGTCACACGATGGCGTTCCCCATACGTATCTCAGGATGCAGTGCAAGTTCCCTTTTGAAAGGGAACTACTTCACAAACAGGAGAGGTATGGGTGTCAGAGCATATTTCTGAAAGCATGCACAGTATGAAGATGTGTTGTTCCTCAACTATTAGATTCGACTGGGAGGGACTTAGTTCCTTCATAAATAGATCAGAAATTCAGTCAAGGACTACCAGAATCTCATAGAAAGCCCTTGGTACTGTGTGCAAGAATATTCATACTTCTTATTTGTTTGTTTATATGTTTATTTATTGTTTTTGTTTATGTCCAAATATTACAAAGTATGGTAAAAAATTATAATAATAAAATCATTTATTCTTACATTATTTTTTTTAATCAGCAGATAACTTGAGATCTTCTGTGAGGTTCAGTCCAGCAGCTGTTACAGATTCCAGGTAAGCTGAATTTACATTAACACTTTCTACAGAGAAGTAAAATTTCTTTACTTAAATGAATCATTCAATTAAAAACAATTAATGGACATTGAGAACTTATTTTATTCAATAATCATGGTTAAATGAGACAATGGCATTTTCAGTTGTGAATATTTCCTGACTCAAGCTTGAAATGAGAGCATTGGTTTAAATGTCGATTTGGTGCATTTTATTCATAAGTTATATAACAGCATTAAATCAGAAAAGTTTACAGTTTATGAAGCGCATTTTTAGATTAGGAGAACACATCTTATGGAATAGCTTCATTCAACCAGGTTTCAATGAAGCACAGTGCAGCAGATTTAAAAAGTCCTTGTATGTGTGGATGAGTAATAGTCCATCCATTTTGTAAGGAAGAGATCAAAGATTCACCAGATGGATGCACGGTTCGGAAGCCGTGTTTGCGGAGCTTAACCAATGCGCCGACGTGCTTCTGTCTGACTGCTTGTTTTAACAGGGCCACTGCCCCTCCACCTAAAACCTTCAACAAATGTCTGAATCATCAAAAATATTGTCTGCTGTGTGTTGCTTTATGTTCAATTGTTTGTCTCTGGTAAAACTGACAGGAAAAGAATGACTAAACACAGAACCAAAAAACAAAAACAGCTAAACGGACTGGAGAGCTCCACACTGAGTCAGCCATTAGCAGTGCTATCTTGCCATTACCAGAATCATCGAAGATTGAAAGGAAACAATTTATTCCTTTATTTAACCAAGTAATAAAAAAGTAATGTCAGTGCTATTCCACAAAAGAGATCTGTGTGGTGAGAAATTGTGAATATACCACAACTTCCAGGCAAGAACATATGTATCCTCTCCCTAAAACCCAGTACACACTGTGTGATTTCAGCAATCTTTTATAGATCACTCTGTGTGACTTGGATCTAATAAACTTGGGTACGACATGTATGTAGACTGTACAATGATGACACACAAGTTTCTATAGAAGAATAAAATGTCATCAGCATGCGCTAGTGGTTAACAAAAAGAGCATGATGAATCACACTTTAGCAGTTGTGATTTTATGTGTGCTGAAAAAAGAGGAAGCAACGAAAGAGAAAGGGAAAAGAGCTTGAGGTAAGCAGTTTTAAGTTTTAGCTGATTTCATGTTGCATTTTCATTGGCTGGTCACTGTGAGATGATCATGCAGAATTTCTGACACTGTCTGAAAATTATTGCAGGCTATCTTTGGTCGCAAGACTGTGATAATAGTCATTTTTGAACCTCTCTCACTGTACAACGTAGGCCCCAATTAGGAGCTACAATTACAGAAATCGCCACGATTGTTTCATAATGTCAGTCTTTCGTCTGGGACAGGCAAAAATCGTGCAGTGTGTCCTGGGTTTTATGTTCACTCCTAAAAAGTCCCACAGTGCACCTTGAAATCCAATACGAGCCATTATTTAATTATATCCAGCATAAACATACATTGCTAGACAAGTAATGAACAATCTAGCTAACATTTGCAATTCTCAGCTGAAATGTTGCACATATATGTAACAAGCAAAGTATTTTTCAGAATGTATGTTAAATAACATTAAAAAATAATGTCGAGCTCTGCTGCTGTTCAGTGACAGTGACAGATTCATAAAGGAAGAAAAACCTTCATCTTTGGTTAAAAGAACGCTGGGAAATGTCCATTTAAACCCAAATGTTAAAGATATTCTTAATCTGACCAGAAGAACCAGGGAACCAGGTTTTAATGGTGTTTAAACACTAGTGTGTGTCTGCAGTGTGTGTAACCAACCACAATTTAATGGTAAAAATGCACCCCACAAATAAGAAGCAGTGTCTAAAAGTTTTTTTCATACTGTGACATCACAATAGGACAAGCCATGCCCACCGCATAATGATGATCTCTGCCCTATTTGCATAAACCCAGTCACACACAGTCCGCCATATTTATATGATGACCATCTGTGTAGTTCATAAATGCAGATTTATTACTTCTTAAAATGAAACTAATGACATATAGATGTGTCCATTAAGCGTCTGTGTCTGCCACATCACTCATTTGTCTGCCAGAATGTGACGTCTGTGTTTGCTGCAAGGGGTTTCCAGCACATTCAATATACTTAATCATTCTATCTATATTATTTTTATTCATTCATTAATCATTATTTTTTGAATGATCTTTAATTATACATTTGTTTAAATGAGCAATTAAGTTCTTATAACCAAGCTTATGTTTAGCTTTTTATTTCAAATAGTAGCTAAATATTAATTTACACAAATTATCATATACATTTTTTTGCATGCCATTACTTTATTTTTTGCATGCCATTACTCTCATTACTCATTACTGCCATTACAGAAATTAATTAAGTAAAACTAATTCTATCAGTCAATCCCTCATTTTTAATTATAAAGCACTATAAGATCCGTGGTGACCAACATTTTGACAATGGGGTGTGTTTATTGTATTTGTTGTGCACCTGCTGCTGTCCGTCTCCCCTTACGTACATAAACTGATTTAATGGTATAAATATAAGATTTAACCCTTTTTGGGGAATGGACCCCAACTTAAATTGTTTTAAATCTTTAAATTTTTAATAATTTTAAACACAGACTTAAGTTTGGTCTCCTTATAAAGGGGACACATGGCAGATTACTTTAGAAGTGAAAGAAAAAATATGGAAGTGAAAGAAAAAAAAAAAGTTTTTTAGTTTAGGGAAATGTTAAATGTAAAAATATAATTGTTACGGGTGGCTGGTAGAGAGATGAGGCAGATACGGATTTCCACAATCATAGACACTTTACTTCAAACAACGGCAAGGAACAACAGACAGACACCTTAACAAAACAGAGAACGGACAAGGAGTGAAGGGAGTGAGTGCCATATAAAGGGAGTGATGATAATAGAGTCCAGGTGCAGGTGATGAGTGATGATGAGGAGCTGACGAAGGAAGTGAGTGCAGGTGACGAAACAGGAGGATCATGGGAATTAGAGTCCAGGGGAACAAGGGATCTGTGACATTACCCCCTCCCGGTAGGCGCGTCCTCGCGCCGTGGATAGAACAACCGGGAGGGGGGTGGGCGCCCTGGAGACCTCATGCAGGTGCAGGGAGAGGAGCGGACAGGAACGGAGGTCTCCAGGGCGGATCCATGAACCATGGCGGGTCTGGAGCCATGGGCAGCCATGGCGGGTCTGGAGCCGTGGGCAGCCATGGCGAGTCAGGTGCAGCGGGCTGCCATGTAGGGTCAGGTGCAGCGGGCTGCCATGTAGGGTCAGGTGCAGCGGGCTGCCATGGCGGGTCAGTTGCAGCGGGCTGCCATGGAGGGTCAGGTGCAGCGGGCTGCCATGGCGGGTCAGGTGCAGCGGGCTGCCATGGCGGGTCTGGTGCAGCGGCTGCCATGGCGGGTCTGGTGCAGCGGGCTGCCATGGAGGGTCTGGTGCAGCGGGCTGCCATGGAGGGTCTGGTGCAGCGGGCTGCCATGGAGGGTCAGGTGCAGCGGGCTGCCATGGAGGGTCTGGAGCTTTGGGCTCTGGTGCTCCCGAAACCCTGCCCAGGAGTTCCCCACCCACAGGTACTAGGCCCCCCCCAAAAAAAATACTTGGGGAGGTTAAGGAGAGTCTTTAAGAGTCTGAGGAAGGGAGTGTTTCTGTGGGCAGGAGTGGGCTTTTGGGCGGCGGAGCATGGAGCTGAGGGCTCGGCGGCGGCTGGAGCTGAGGGCTCGGCGGAGATTGAAGATACTGGCTCGGCGGCTGAGACTGGAGATATTGGCTCGGCGGCTGAGACTGGAGATATTGGCTCGGTGGCTGAGACTGGAGATAAGGGCTCGGCGGCTGAGACTGGAGATAAGGGCTCGGCGGCTGAGACTGGCGCTGCTTGCTCGGCGGAGACTGGCGCTGCTTGCTCGGCGGAGACTGGAGAACCTCGCTCGGCGGAGACTGGAGAGACTCGCTCGGCGGAGACTGGAGAAACTCGCTCGAGAAACTCGCTCGGCGGAGACTGGAGAAACTCGCTCGGCGGAGACTGGAGAACCTCGCTCGGCGGAGACTGGCGCTGCTTGCTCGGCGGAGACTGGAGAACCTCGCTCGGCGGAGACTGGAGAAACTCGCTCGAGAAACTCGCTCGGCGGAGACTGGAGAAACTCGCTCGGCGGAGACTGGAGAAACTCGCTCGGCGGAGACTGGAGAAACTCGCTCGGCGGAGACTGGAGAAACTCGCTCGGCGGAGACTGGAGAGACTCGCTCGGCGGAGACTGGAGAGACTCGCTCGGTGGAGACTGGAGAGACTCGCTCGGCGGAGACTGGAGAGACTCGCTCGGCGGAGACTGGAGAAACTTGCTCGACTGAGACTGGAGATAATGGCTCGGTGGCTGGAGCAGAGGGCCAGTCCATCCCCTCAAATACTATGAGGATTCCCGTAGGAACGGCAGCTGGCTCGGCGGGGACTGGGGAGGGCTCAGCGGAGGCTGGAGCTGTTTGCTCGGCGGCAGAGACTGGAGTGGACTTGGGCTTTCTCTTCTTCCTCTGCCTTCTGGACCCAGCAGAGGAGTATGGGTCCAGCATGGAACAGGCAGGAAGTTCGCTGGAGGGGTATGCGGAGGAAGACGGTGGCTGACTGACTGGCCCGGCCAAACGTGTTTCTGGATGGACTAGAGACAAACACTCATCCTGAACCCAATCAACGAAGAATTTGGAGCCATTTAACCACAAAATGGAATTGATAGTTTCGCTTAAGGAGAAACGATAATCAGGTTCACCAAAACGGATAGTGTCATCATCTAGTCCATCCAGAAACAGGGAGATTAAACATGCATCAGGCCAGTCAGACAGAAAAGCGAGCTCAACGAACTCCTCCACATACCTCTCCAGCGAACGACCAACCTGCAGGAGCCCGATGAGGCGATCGCCGGTTGACAGATGAGTGAGAGGCGTTGGAGGAGCAGGAGCCAGGGAGCTGGGGAAAGTCTCCATTTTTGTTTGTGAAAATCCAACGTTTAAGGTCCGTTCTTCTGTTACGGGTGGCTGGTAGAGAGATGAGGCAGATACGGATTTCCACAATCATAGACACTTTACTTCAAACAACGGCAAGGAACAACAGACAGACACCTTAACAAAACAGAGAACGGACAAGGAGTGAAGGGAGTGAGTGCCATATAAAGGGAGTGATGTTAATAGAGTCCAGGTGCAGGTGATGAGTGATGATGAGGAGCTGACGAGGGAAGTGAGTGCAGGTGACGAAACAGGAGGATCATGGGAATTAGAGTCCAGGGGAACAAGGGATCTGTGACAATAATTTCTTATAATGTATTTAAAATGTATATTTTACAAAACTGTTTTACTGCAAAAAAAATCAAAAATTTAAGTTGTGTTTCAAATTTTAAGTTGAAATCTAAAAAATTGAGCTTTTAGTAAGATTTTCGCAGTACCAAACTTTTCCACTAGACACCATCCAGACTCCATTGGTGACTAAATAAGGACTCTTCCATTTCTATATATCCTATGGTTTGAGAGACCTGAACCATTTATTTCCATAATGTTTTCCATAAATTTCCATACAATTTATGAAACTGACATCCTATTCAGAACTGATATGGGCAGAAAGGCAGTATTTAGTTTGAATTTAACCTTTAACAAACATATAAAAACATGCAAACAAGATTTTTCATTTTCATTGCCATTTTAAAATAAATGTCTAAACAAGACTGTTGTTGCGAATTAATAAATTACTGTATGTAATTTTTATTGAAAATCAGAAAACTACAAATATGAAAACTTTGTAAGCTTTCAAATATAGTTTGTCAATATTATTTTAGGTTTAGACTAAGATATTTTTTAAGTATATAATGGCAAACGTCCCACGGGATGGTTATCGTTGTATTACTGCGTTCAATGTTATTATTAATAACATTAGGCTATAATGTAGTGATTATTTTCATAAAGGTTAGTATTATGTAGCCTATCTTTTTCATTGCTAAAATCCCTGCAGTAATAATTTTGTGAACTTGCAGCCAAACATGCCTCTGCTCTGATTTAATTGTTGTTTTAGCAATAGGAGGTAGCTTCATGGTTCCTTCAAAAAAAAAAAAAACTTCTCCTTTTTTTATTTTTTAAATCATTAAATGTAATTTATTTAGTGTAATTAAGTTACACAAACATTTAAAATGTACACAAGGCAGTTCCCTTTCAGTCAGTCACGTTCGACGTACATCAGTAGTGAACAACGAATTGGGATATCGCTAGAGAGCCCTATCAGCTTCGAGTGAACTAAAACAGGCCAATGGAATTGACGTGCGATATTTGCATAATGTGCACCGCCTCCGACAGGTGTATATAAATAGGAAGCAGATGCAATTGCTCTCTTCGCTTTGGAGCCAACCGGTTGGGTGTTCTCCAGCTTTCAAGACTTTGAGTGTTCTCTACAAGCCGAGATGAAGACTCGGCTGCGCTCCCTCCCTCTGGGACTGTAGCGTTGCCCGAGGCCGATCCCGAGTTGACAGCTGTGCTTTCCCGGGCGGCCGAGAAGGTCAGGCTCGTGTGGAATCCTTCACCGTTTCCCGGTCCTTCCTGGCTTGACGATCGGTACCTCAGGGAGGCCTCTTATCTCGGTCTCGAGCTAGAATCGGTCACCCGGACTGCGCGCCTCACCAAGGAGCGCGCCCAGTCGGTGTTGAACTGTCTAAGTACGCTCAAGCGCAGGACAGCGGCCCCACTTAAAGACTTTCAGAGGCTCCTGGGGCATATGGCATCTGCAGCCGTGGTCACGCTGCTCGGATTGCTCCATATGAGGCCGCTTCAACACTGGCTCCGCGGCCGGGTCCCGAGATGGCACCAGCGTCCCGACCTATGGAACCTCCATGTGTGGTCCCTGGACGGGATGTGGAGGTTTTGAGTGATCTCTCGCAGGCGGTCGTAGACACCATCACTTCCGCTAGAGCTCCTTCCACGAGGAGCCTCTATGCGCTGAAGTGGAACCTGTTCGTTGAATGGTGCTCCTCTCACCGAGAAGACCCCCGATCATGCTCAGTCAGATCTGTGCTTTCCTTCCTGCAAGAGGGCCTGGAGCGAAGGCTGTCTCCCTCCACCCTCAAGGTGAATGTTGCCGCTATCGCCGCACATCACCATGCAGTTGATAGCAAGTCCCTGGGGAAACACGATCTGATCGTCAGGTTCCTGAGGGGGGCGAGGAGACTAAATCCGCCTCGCCCTTCCTCCATACCCTCTTGGGATTTCACCCTGGTACTTTCTTCTCTCCGGGTCATCCCTTCGAACATTTGCAATCAGTGGAGTTAAAAGCACTGTCCCTTAAGACCGTCCTCCTGGTTGCATTGGCTTAGCTCAAGAGGGTAGGGGACCTGCACGCATTTTTGGTCGACGAATCGTGCCTAGAATTCATCGTCAACGTACAAATGTAAATAACTGTTTTCAACATTGATAATAATAATGAATGTTTCTTGAACATCAAATCATCATATTAGATTGATTTCTGAAGGATCATGTGACACTGAAGACTGAAGTAATGATCCTGAAAATTCAGCTTTGATCACAGGAATAAATTACACTTTACTGTATATTGACATAGAAAACAAATGTTTTAAGTTGGAATAATATTTCACAATATTACTGTTTTTGTTTGTATTTTTTATCAAATAAATGCAGGCTTGGTGAGCAGAAGATACTTCTTTTAAAACTTTAAAAAATCTTACTGACCCCAAACTTTTGAACGGTAGTGTACTTTTTGTGGGGACCCTGCATGGGTGTAATGGTTTTTATAAACCTGTACCCACATATTCACACACAAATATTACACAGACGCAGATGTCATGTTATAAGACAGATGCAGATGTCACGTTAATTGAGAGGAATGAGTGAAGGGGAAGTTAATTGTGTAGTCATTGACACACTGCACTGAGCCGTGTTGAGTAGCGTGTTGCTATACGTGTTAGCGGGGAATTTTTTTTTCTTCACTACTAAACATGAATAACACGTGACATCTGACTCGACACTTCGCTGCCACATGTGATTTACATGATGTCTGTGTGATGTCTACATCCAGTCTACACCTTGTCTGTGCCTTAAATTGAATGGAATAAATATCAGAATAACAAAAAATATGTCAAATGACAGGTTCATTGAAATGTGTGCATGTAGCAAAGTCACATAAAAGAGCTCATGGGAACGCCTTAAATTTAATGACAAATGTTGAGAGCACATAATAATAATAATAATAATAATATGTTTATTTTATATAGCGCCTTTCTAAAAGCTCAAGGTCGCTGTACAATATTATAAACACATAAAAGACAGCAGACAGGAAAACAATACAAAAACATAAAAGGCATAACACATAACATCATACAATCAGAGGTCAGAGAAGCAAGAAACAAAAAGATACATTTTAAGGTGGGTTTTGAAATCATGTATTATTGATAGATCTCGAATGTGTTTGAGTATAGAGTTCCAGAGTGTGGGGCAGAGATGTAAAATGCCAGACCAACAAATGATGCTAGTTTGTGACGTGGAATGAACAACAGACCAGTATCAGAAGATCTTAATGTGCGCATAGGAGAGTAGGTTTGAATGAGATCAGAAATATACTGGGGGGCAAGACCATGAATGCTTTGAATGTGATGAGGAGTATTTTGTATTGAATTTGGAAACGAACAGGTAGCCAATGGAGTCTGTGTTGAATGGGAGTAATGTGAGAAGATTTCTTTGAATAAGTGAGAACCCTAGCTGCAGAGTTTTGAATGTATTGGAGCTTATTAATTGTTGTGTTTGGTAAACCATAGAAAAGAGAATTACAATAGTCGAGTCTGGAAGTAATGAAGGCATGAACCAGTGTCTCAGCATCATTGGTATGTAAGAAGGGACGTAAACGTGCAATATTACAGAGGTGAAAGAAGGCAGACTTAGTGAGTGAAGAGATGTGTGGAAGGAAGGAAGAGTGATGAGTCAAAGATTATACCCAGGTTTTTAACGGAGGTGGAAGGCTGAACCAAGACTCCTGCAATGTTAACACTGTCGAAACAGAAACGAGATACAGATTTCGGTGAACCAACAATTAGTAGATCTGTTTTATCTGTGTTGAGTTTGAGAAAGTTACTGGTCATCCAGGCATTAATATCATTAATACAAGCAGATATGGAGTTGATGAGAGGAGGAGAATTGTGTTGAAAACTAATATAGAGTTGGGTGTCGTCTGCATAGCAGTGGAAGTTGAAGCCATGATGGCGGCTAATCCTACCTAATGGGAGCATGTAGATGATGAACAGTAAAGGTCCAAGAACAGAACCCTGGGGAACACCGTGAGAAACAGGGGCAGTAGTGGACTTGGCTTGGTGAATAGAGATGTAATGCTGACGTTCAGACAGGTAAGAAATGAACCAGGATAGAGCAGTACCAGAAATACCAAGAGCAGAGAGTCGTGAAATGAGAATACAGGTCCTTCTCAAAAAATTAGCATATTGTGATAAAAGTTCATTATTTTCCATAATGTAATGATAAAAATTAAACTTTCATATATTTTAGATTCATTGCACACCAACTGAAATATTTCAGGTCTTTTATTGTTTTAATACTGATGATTTTGGCATACAGCTCATGAAAACCCAAAATTCTCAAAAAATCTCAAAAAATTAGCATATCATGAAAAGGTTCTCTAAACGAGCTATTAACCTAATCATCTGAATCAACTAATTAACTCTAAACACCTGCAAAAGATTCCTGAGGCTTTTAAAAACTCCCAGCCTGGTTCATTACTCAAAACTGCAATCATGGGTAAGACTGCCGACCTGACTGCTGTCCAGAAGGCCATCATTGACACCCTCAAGCGAGAGGGTAAGACACAGAAAGAAATTTCTGAACGAATAGGCTGTTCCCAGAGTGCTGTATCAAGGCACCTCAGTGGGAAGTCTGTGGGAAGGAAAAAATGTGGCAAAAAACGCTGCACAACGAGAAGAGGTGACCGGACCCTGAGGAAGATTGTGGAGAAGGACCGATTCCAGACCTTGGGGGACCTGCGGAAGCAGTGGACTGAGTCTGGAGTAGAAACATCCAGAGCCACCGTGCACAGGCGTGTGCAGGAAATGGGCTACAGGTGCCGCATTCCCCAGGTCAAGCCACTTTTGAACCAGAAACAGCGGCAGAAGCGCCTGACCTGGGCTACAGAGAAGCAGCACTGGACTGTTGCTCAGTTTTGCATGTCATTCGGAAATCAAGGTGCCAGAGTCTGGAGGAAGACTGGGGAGAAGGAAATGCCAAAATGCCTGAAGTCCAGTGTCAAGTACCCACAGTCAGTGATGGTCTGGGGTGCCATGTCAGCTGCTGGTGTTGGTCCACTGTGTTTTATCAAGGGCAGGGTCAATGCAGCTAGCTATCAGGAGATTTTGGAGCACTTCATGCTTCCATCTGCTGAAAAGCTTTATGGAGATGAAGATTTTGTTTTTCAGCACGACCTGGCACCTGCTCACAGTGCCAAAACCACTGGTAAATGGTTTACTGACCATGGTATTACTGTGCTCAATTGGCCTGCCAACTCTCCTGACCTGAACCCCATAGAGAATCTGTGGGATATTGTGAAGAGAAAGTTGAGAGACGCAAGACCCAACACTCTGGATGAGCTTAAGGCCGCTATCGAAGCATCCTGGGCCTCCATAACACCTCAGCAGTGCCACAGGCTGATTGCCTCCATGCCACGCCGCATTGAAGCAGTCATTTCTGCAAAAGGATTCCCGACCAAGTATTGAGTGCATAACTGAACATAATTATTTGAAGGTTGACTTTTTTTTGTATTAAAAACACTTTTCTTTTATTGGTCGGATGAAATATGCTATTTTTTTGAGATTTGGGTTTTCATGAGCTGTATGCCAAAATCATCAGTATTAAAACAATAAAAGACCTGAAATATTTCAGTTGGTGTGCAATGAATCTAAAATATATGAAAGTTTAATTTTTATCATTACATTATGGAAAATAATGAACTTTTATCACAATATGCTAATTTTTTTAGAAGGACCTGTATTATGAGAGATTGTGTCAAAAGCAGAGGAAAGATCTAACAGAATTAAAATGCTAATGGAGCCTGAGTCAGTGGCTATAAGGAGGCCACTGACAACCTTGAGAAGTGCTGTGGAGAGTTCAGAAGCCGGATTGGAAACATTCGTAGAGGTCGTGAGATGACAAATACCATTGAAGTTGAGCAGCAACAACTTTTTCGAGCAGCTTTGAGAGAAATGGAAGATTCGAGATTGTTCTGTAATTGACCATGTCAGAAGGATCGAGACCAGATTTTTTTAAGACAGGTGTGACAGCTGCATTATTGTGACTCGAGAGCACATCCATGCAATGTGCGAGCTCGAATCTTTCCGCTTGCTCTTGTTGGAAACTTTTTCCTCGTCAAAGAAGAGACCAGGAGACGTTGGGATATCATTCAAGCAGAAGTTACTCTTTATTGTCGCTGCAGTCATCCAAGTCTAACTAAGGCATTGTACTTGGTAGTTCATATACATTCAAGGGGGAGGGATCAGCCCATTCCCTACATTTCCCAGCCATGATCTAATCAGCATAACTGTGTCATTCAAATGCGTAGGTGCTAATCCAATCAGTCTGACAGTATCGCCCATACCTTTACATTATCATGGAGACAAAAGCACAGCTGTATCTTGAGCTTGTCATGCCAAATGGTAAGGAAGTGCAAAAGGTTTATGTCACACACCCCTGAGCTGCCTGTCTTGATCTCCTTAGAATGTCATTATCTTTACCTTAACTAAAATGCTAAATTCACCTTAGTAATTCATGTGAGGTGATGTCAGTATGTAGGATCAACAGATCTTAAACAGATTATTAAATTTGTAATCCCACACTCTCACACAAAGCTAGACACGTGCTCCCAGATATACAGTGCTCTCTTATGAACTGCCTCTCCTCTTGCTCAGATATTGTGTGTGCACGCTCAAACTGTGTCCTGTGTGCTCGCAAAGCTCTCAGTGCTCTTGCACTACAAATTAATTAGCTTCTGGAATAACCAATGTCAAAAGTTATCAAACAATCAGAATAGACGACTGATCGATGAAAATGCTACATGGAATCTTATTGGCTGAAAGTAAACTACACAAAGTATTTCGACAAAGGTGAATATATAATTTCTTTATAATTCAATAATATTAATCAAATTTACCCAAATTTACGCAGAATGTGCCAGGGTGTTTGGATGATTGAAATAACTTCATCACATTGCAGGTCAAACCCCTCTGAACAATTTATCAAAACAAACAAACAAAAAAGGTTTTTAAAGTTAATGTGGTCGTATGTTTTGTGTACTTGTGTTGAAACCTTTGAAATTACGATCATACCAGAATATTTGCTTTTGCTTTGCCGCTGAAGCAGTGGTCATGTAAGCTATGTTTTTTAACAGCTTCACAAAGTGTTTTCAGCAATACACAATTGCTACTTCTTTGTTGCAAACATTAAAGAATAACAGATTGCAATAACATTTTATAGTCTGAATATACACTGATTTCATCAATCAAAATAATTAAATGACCTTTGAAACTGTTATGCTTCATTAAAGATTGTATCTATTACACTTTTATGCCAGTAGGTGGTGACCGGTGACTGTTAAAATGCATCTGATGTATCATAGAATCATTAACACTGGATGAAAAAAGTCTTAATTAATTTCAAATTATTTTGTAATGAATTCATTTTTTTTTATATACTGGTGCTGGTCATATAATTAGAATATCGTGAAAAAGTTAATTTTTTTATTGTAAATTATTTAAAAAAATGAAACTTTCATTTATACTAGATTCCCTACATGTAAAGTAAAACATTTAAAAAGTTTTTTTTTTTTAATTTGTTGATTAGAGCGTACAGCTAATGAAAGTCCAAAATCCAGTATCTCAAAATATTAGAATATTTACATTTGAGTTTCATTAAATGACCATCCCTACAGTATAAATTCCGGGTATCTCTTGTTCTTTGAAACCACACTAATGGGGAAGACTGCTGACTTGGCAGTGGTCCAGGAGACAATCATTGACACCCTCCACAAAGAGAGTAACTGAATGTGGTGGCTGTTTACAGAGTGATGTATCAAAGCATATTAAATGCAAAGTTAACTAGAAGGAAGAAATTGGGTAGGCAAAGGTGCACAGGCAACAGGGATGACCGCAAGCTTGAGAATACTGTCAAGTAAAGCCGATTCAGACACTTGGGAGAGCTTCACAATGAGTCAAATGAAGCCGGAGTCAGCGCATCAAGAGTCACCACACTCAGACATCTTCAGGAAAAGGACTACCAAGCCACTTCTGAAACAGAAACAACATCAGAAGCTTCTTACCTGGGCTAAGGAGAAAAAGAACTGGACAGTGAACAGTGGTCGAAAGTCCTCTTTTCAGAAAAAAGTAAATCCAAGCTGCTTGAAGTCTAGTGTGAAGTTTCTGAAGTCAGTAATGATTTGGGGGGCCGTGACGTCTGCTGGTGTTGGTCCATTGTGTTTTATCAAGTGCAAAGTCAATGCAGCCATCTTCCGGGAGATTTTGGAGCACTTTATGCTTCCATCTGCTGACAAGCTTTATGGAGATGCTGATTTCCTTTTCCAGCAGGACTTTAGCACCTGCCCGCAGTGCAAAAAGCACTTCCAAGTGATTTGCTGACCATGATATTACTGTGTTTTATTGGCCAGCCAACATGCCTGACCCCTGAATCTATGGGATATTTTCAAGAGAAAGATGAGAAACAGTCGATCCAACAATATATAGATGATCTGAAGGCTCAATAGTGCCTCAGCAGTGCCACAGGCTGATCACTTCCATGCCACACTTCACTGATGCTGTAATTTGTGCTAGGAGCAAGTCATTTGCTGTAATATATGCTGCCGACCAAGTATTGAGTGTACAAATGAACATACTTTAAAGAACTTGAACTTTTCTGTTTTGAAAATCCATTTTTTGATTGATCTTAGGAAATATTCTAATATTTTGAGATACTGGATTTTGGACTTTCATGAGCTGTACGCTCTAATCATCAAAATTAAAAAAAAAAAAAAAACTTTTAAAATGTTTTACTTTACATGTAGGGAATCTAGAATATATGAAAGTTTCATTTTTAAAAATAATTTACAATAAAAAAAAAGAACTTTTTCACGATATTCTAATTATATGACCAGCACCTGTATATGCTTTTATAACATTTTACACATTTCTAAATAGACTGATTTATAACATTATATTAGTTGTTTAATCTTTTGTTTTAAATTAATATTTAAATGTACAGTAATGTTTTGGTCCATGATATTGGCAAATTTTTTGGTTTTGTACAAATCGTTCAGTAGGGTTTGACCTGTAATGGGATGCAGTTAGACAAACTGCAAGCTTATTAATATACAGTATCTCACAGAAGTGAGTACACCCCTCACATTTTTGTAAATATTTTATTATATCTTTGCTGTGTGGGCCATCGGATCATCGGATTCTGAAGTCGAGCGCAGTTGCTCTCCACCGACTGTGCTGACCAAAAGCATGATGGGAAACGACTTGCTGATGACACAGCTTTATGCTTATTGGTTTAAACAACAGTGATGTATTGATCTGTTTTAAAATGTTTGATTTTAAAACTCTAATATCATGTTTTTATGAGTAAAAATAATGTATGAATATTCCCAAACTCTCTGACACTGCGATCTCTCTATGGGTTATGTGATTGTTGTCATTTATAAGAAAATATGTCTATAAACACATGTCTATAATTAAAGTAAAAATGATTGATACACACATCCTTCGAATGGAAATAAATAACAAGTACTTTGTTCATTATGTTTATTTTCATATAAAAGCAACAGAACTTAAATTACATCCAGTTTATCAGCAACGCAGCGCACGAGTGTGAATCTAGTGACTTGATCTCTGCTGATACTTCAGGGCTGCATTGTGGTCGTGTCAGGGCACCGGTCCTTGGTCTCAGCTGGATAAGGCCCGGATCCGGTTGACTACGGTAAACCTCGGGATAAACAGAAAGACTAATATTAGCGTAGATGCCATTCTTTTTCTGATGTAATGAGTACGTCTGGTGTTATAGGAAGTGTTTCCGGTTCCGGCTGACCTAATTTATGCAGCCAGGTGAGGAGAACAAAGACAAGTGTGTCTTGCCTACAGTCAAGCATGGTGGTGGGAGTGTCATGGTTTGGGGCTGCATGAGTGCTGCTGGCACTGGGGAGCTACAGTTCATTGAGGGAACCATGAATGAGCAGAGCATGATCCCCTCCCTTCGGAGACTGGGCCGCAGGGCAGTATTCCAACATAACTACCCCAAACACACCTCCAAGATGACCACAGAGAACATTTTATTAATATTATTAAATATTATAATTGTAAAGAAATTAAATATCCATCTTTGTCAAAATAATTCCAGGTACAGTTCACTCTCAGCCAATAAGATTCCATGTAGCATTTTCATTGATCAGTCGTCTATTCTGACTGGTTGATAACTTTTGACAGAGTTTAATTCAATTAAATTCAATTCACATTTATTTGTATAGCGCTTTTCACGATACAAATCGTTTCAAAGCAGCTTTACAGAGAATGCATTTTAATGGTACAATTTAAAGAATGCAGTTAGCAAATAATGTAATAATTTAGGCAATTAATTTACAATCACTGTTAGCAGTTTAACTGAAGGTAGAAGCAATGAGCTCCTGGAAAAATGAATAACATATTAACTATAATTAGGATATAGAAATTTGGGAATGTGCATGTTGATCCAGATGATTGCGTCTTCTGAAGTCCTCGCAGGAGTTGGCGCTATCTCTTCATAGGTGTTGGTCATCTGAGGTCTTCTTAAGAGGCTGGATCCAAACTGAAGCTGTGTCCCGAGAGATGAATTAGTTTGTAGTGCAAGAGCATGGAGAGATTCACAGAGAGAGGAAAGGAAGTTCATAAGAGAGCACTGTATATCTGAGAGCGCACATCCAGTTTTGTGCGAGAGCAAAGGAAATCGAGCAGGAGTGGAGAGATTCGTGCTTGCGCATTACATGTGCTCTCGCGTCACAATAATGCACTCCTGAAATTTGTCATTGAAATAAAGCCATTCATGCCAGAATTAAAACCCTATTACAGAACAATGCCACTCAGCTAGGTGTGCCAAAACGCTTATTCATAAATGTCAATATTTCATAGAAAATAATTGCAAAATTCCCTCCCTCCTAAAACCGTGGCTGTAGGCCCATTCATCTGTGATATTTTTTATTTTTTGTAAGGGTCATGGACAATATGCTACTCTGAATAATTTTTTAATTTTTTTTTTTTTTGAAATTGATAGTAGTTTTGCTGTAGTTTTCCTTTTGAAGTCATTGATCTATGTACATATGTTTCTGAAATATTGTGTGTGTCTTTATTACTCAATCTAACAAACAAACAGAGAGCATAATTAAGTAAAGATTAAAATAAAAAGTGATTTTAAAATGGTTTAAATTTTAATGGTAAAACTTTGCTCTCTGTTCTGCTGTCATTGTTTGCTTGAGTTGAAAAGTTTTGAATCCAGTGGGCGGTATAATATCTAGAATGAATGACCTGGCACAATAATTTGGTCACTTTTCAACTCGCAAGCAGAGGTTTTAAAAGTGCGAACAATGACAGCAGAACGGAGAGCAAATTTGTGCCTGTGTGATGAAAAGAGCCCTGCAAAGGGTTTAGAAATCAATAACGTTATTTTTGTAATTAATCAGCTTTAATACGACCTTTTATTTAAAATATTTAAATTGCAATATAATTTTCTCTCAACCACTGCTTGATTGATTGAGTAATAAAAACATATTAACAGAGATGAGGGCTACAATCTATCGCTTACCGCTGTTGCGGGGACTCTATATGTTCCAGTGCAACACAAAACAAAATGCATACAAACTTAGGTAGTGTGTGTGTATATATATATATATATATATATATATATATATATATATATATATATAGAAAATATATATATATATATATATATATATATATATATATATATATATATATATATATATATATATATATATATATATGCATATGCCTTTTTTTGGTTTGCAGTTTACCACTATTTTAGACTTTTCTTGGGTTAAATTCAGTTTTTGCTTGCATTCATTAATATTCACTTGTGTGTGCTTATACGAGTATCCCACATAATACCCACGCAGCCATAATGACCAATGCCTGTCTAGTGTGACTCGTCAACACTAGAGAGAACTTCCTTGTGGAGGGAGATCTAGAGTGAAGGATGGTACCCACAACCTCAGCTGAGAGACTAGAGTCTATGAGTTGGGCCCCCTCAGAGGCCAAGCCCACAGGTTCCATAGTTCTGGGCGAGGTTGAAATATTGTGCCCCCCGCCTGGGACAGGAGATCCCTCCTGATTGGAATCTCCTACGGAAAGCCATCTAGGAGAGACACTAGGTCCGAAAACCACACTCTGCCCGGCCACTGCGGGGCTATCAAGGTTAACCAGACCTGGTCCCGGCAAACTCTCTCTACAACTCTCAGGAGCAGAGCGATTGGGGGAAACGCGTACAGACGAAGTCTCGGCCACGTCTGTGCCATGACATCCAGACCGAGAGAAGCTGGATGCTTGAGGGAGAACCAGAGTGGACAGTGAGAAGTCTCTCAAGACACAAACAGATCCACCTGAGCCCGGCCAAATACCCTCCATATTTGCTCCACCACTTTGCGGTGGAGCCTCCATTCCCCGGGCCTCAGCCTCTGCCTCGACAGGACGCCTGCTCTGATATTCTAGATCCCGGGGATATGTGCTGCTCGAAGTGACAACAATTTCCCCTGGGACCACAGGAGGATTTGATGCACCAGTTTGTAAAGTGGACGTGGCCACAAACCCCCTGGTGATTTATGTAGGCGACCACCGATGTGTTGTCTGACCGAACAAAAACATGGTGGCCCCTGAGGTCTGGGAGAAAATTCCTGAGAGCCAGAAAAACAGCCATCATCTCCAGGCACTTGATGTGCCAGGAGAGGTGGTTTTCGCTCCAAAGACCTTGAGTCGAGCGTCCATCTAGGATCACCCCCCAACCCGTGAGGGAAGCGTTTGTCATTAACATCTTGCGAAGACAAGGAGCTCCCAACACCAGCCCTTGGGATAGGAACCAGGGTTTCTTCCAAATGTCCAAGGCACGTAAGCATCGCTGCATGACCTTGATCATGCGGAAAGGATTTCCTCTCTGAGAAAACCCCCTGGTTCTGAGCCACCACTGCAGGGATCTCATGTACAGCATGCCAAAAGGTATCACGTTGGACACGCTGCTGCCATCAACCCCAACAGTCTCTGAAACTGTTTCACAGTGAGTGACTGGCCTAGCTTTATCTGGTTTATGGTAGAAAGGATTGATTCTATGCGAGCAGGCAAAAGATGTGCCTGCATCACAACAGAGTCCCAAACCACGCCCAGAAAAGTGGTTCTCTGAGCTGGAGAAAGCACACTCTTCTTGGCGTTTAACCTTAACCCCAACTTTTCCATGTGAGCGAGAACGTCATCTCGATGCCGAGCCGCTAACTGTTACGATTGGGCTAATATTAACCAATCGTCGATGTAGTTCAGAATGTGAATGCTTTGTAGACGAAGTGGTGCCAAAGCTGCATCCATGCACTTGGTGAATGTGCGGGGTGATAACGCTAGGCCGAACTGAAGAACCCGATATTGGTAAGCTTTGCCCCCGAAAGCAAACCTCAGGAACTTCCTGTGATGTGGAAGGATGGAAATATGGAAGTATGCGTCCTTGAGATCGATCGTGACAAACCAGTCCTCGGACCTGATCTGTGACACGATTTGCTTAAGAGTAAGGATTTTGAATTTGAGCTGCCCTACAGAGTAATTCAATAGGAACAGATCTAAAATTGGACATAACCCCCCCAATTGTGACAATGAATCGGGGTGGACGAGACCTGAACTGAATGGTATAGCCTTTTTCGATTGTTTGCAGAATTCAGCCAGATATATTTGTTAGATGTTTCCACTCTGACAGAAAATCTACTAAGGGTACCAGTCTCTTGAGACTAACCTCTAGTGCAGGGCTGTCAAATCCAAACTCAGCAAGGGCCATGCTGAGGGTTGTGAATAAAATCAGGGGCCGGATATAATATTTAGATTATTTTTTCAGTGTATTAATAACTGTATTAAAAAAAAAAAAAAAACACATTTATATAATAATGAGGTTTTAATTTTGAGTTGTAACACATTTGGAACACATTTGTGTGTTCAAAGATGTGTGAACCCAGCAGGCTTTTTTATCTTTATCAAAACAAGAAATAAGGTCTCTGACCACCATAGCTGCATAAAACAGTACTTTAAAAACAACAATTTTAATTTCAGAAAATAATTTTAATAAAACAAAATAGTCAACAAATTATAGATACAGTCAAACCAAAATTTATTCAGACACCTTGAACATTTCATTAATTAATACAGTTTATTCAGGATAGTTTACAACAATTTTATGACAAGATCTCAGAGTTAAACTGTGTCAGAAAAAAATTATAACACTATTAATTTTACTGGTAGTCCATTGTATGAAGTATTTTTGGGTAAAATTTGTCACAGTTTACTTTATTTTGTTATCCTCACTTACATAAATGAACTATAGTGTCCTGCACCCACTAGTAAAAATATATCAAAAATATTTTGGTGTGACTATATAAATACCACATGATATATAGACAACAAATGGTATCTGATATTGTATTATTTTATTATTATTGTATTATTATCCTCAGCAAATAGGATTTTTTTAACTCTTACCAGACACTCTGCACTTTTCTTTTCTTTTTAGCCATTGTGCTAGCCACATTTAAAGTCAGATAGCATTTTAGACTATATTAGACTGGTTTGCATCGTACCACTGTGGAGTAGCACAGTACCTGCATGACTCTTCATAGACATAAACAGATAAGTAGCTCCGACTACAACGTTCTTCCGCAAGACGCATGTAGTTTATCGCTACGTCAATCGCTAGAGTACCAAAAGTTATGGACTTAAGCTTTAAACAGCGCACGGGCTACATTAAAGTGATTACCAGAATTAGTTTGCAGGCCTGATTAAAAGTCGTGGCAGGCCGTGTTTGGCCCGTGGGCCTTGTAATTGACACGTGCTCTAGTGTATTTCAAACAGTAAGCACATCACCCTGAAGCAGCACACCGGCAGGGAATAACTGGCTTGACTGTTCTAGAGCCCTCCTCGGTTGGAGCGAGTAACCCTCGGGTAAGAACTCGCTTGGAACCTCTTCGCACCGGAAAAGAGGCAGAGACACACACACACAGCGCATCATACATTATTATTAGTTTAAAATTATATTTGTGTATGACTAACCGCAGCACACACCAGAGAAAAAAACTTTGCAGGTCCTATGGCTGAGAGAGAGCCTACTCAGATGAAAACCGCTTCAGTGAGCTCAATTATAGTAACGCAGCATTTTTTTTGTCAGTAATGGTAACGGCGTTGTAACGGGAGAAAAAGTAATTCGCTTGATTACACTTCGCCAGAGAGCTCTGCTTCTGCTTCCTCGCCCTGTGCGAGGAGCTGGTAGACAACTGGAGCTGGTAGACGACTGGGGCTGTTCCTGCCCAGTAGCCCCAGATACATGACTTCGGCGAAGCAATAATTTCTGGAATGCTGCCACCTGCTTTTTAGCTTCCTGAAACCTCTCGGTGGCAGAATTTACTGCGTCACCAAAGAGACCAGCAGGAGAAAGCAGGGTGTCCAGGAGAAAGCTCTTTTCCTTCCCTTTCCTTCCTGAGAGGTTCAGCCAAAGATGCCTCTCCACCAGGGCTGCCATAGAATGGGCCACTGTCTTGGCCATCTCCTTGATGTCCTGGAGAGATGGGGATTCAATTCTCGAACTACATCAGCGCTGACCTCCTCGTTCTCACTCATGTCTTTTAGCAGACCTGGTACGCCTGCAGAATTAACATTGTGTGCAGGCATACTGTGGCCTGACCTGCTGCCAAATACACTTTACCACCAAAGATGATGTAACTCTGAGAGCCTTGGTGGGCAATGCAGGTGCCTTAAGGCAGTTGTTCTCAAACCTGTCCTGGGGACCCCTCACCACTGCACATTTTGCATGTTTCCCTCATCTAACACACCTGATTCAACTCATCAACTAATTAGTAGAAACTGCAAGAGCTGAATTGGGTGTGTCTGATGAGGGAGACATACAAAATGTGCAGTGGTAAGGGGTCCCCGGGACAGGTTTGAGAACGTGTCTGACTGAGGTGAAAGATGGCTCACAAGCGTCTCTTCAGCTTTGCTGCGGAATACCTATGCAGAGTGAGTTACCTTGAAAGGAACCAGGGTTTGCCTCAGTAGAAGAAAAATTATATTTTTTTGTTAATAAAAAATATTAATATTAATTAACTCTCTGGAGTCGGGTAACGCGCCGGCGCGTTTTGCTGGATTTTTTTCACATTGAAGCAAAACAGACTTAAAATACTTTGTCATTTTTTGTCATAGAGACATAAGTAATATATCAATTGAAACTATAGAATATCTTCTTTTATTTGTGTACACTCAGAGTAAAAACAAAATGTTGTTCTTTTTTTAAAATAAAGAAAACTAACATGATGCGTGATCTCTTGTCTCACTCTGAACGAAGTCCAAATCTGATAGTTCTCAGAAAATGAACTGTAACTTAGTGAATACTAATCACAAAAAAATTTGAAAACAAAAAATCTCTGTTTATGTAATCTGTATGAAAAGAGACATGTCAGAAGTTCGTGATTCAGCTCATTATCCGCTAATGCGGCCACACCCACGGAGCCAGCGCTATTCAGACGCAAATTATGAGGCAATACTTGTATACATCGTCTCAATCGTGTATTTATTGTCTTGAAAAGTGTTTCACTGGATGTTAAAGCCATGGTTAGAGACCTCTGGAAGACATGCCGTTAGTTCCTGGTTCCTGTTCTTCTTTAGATGAATTTGTAGACTAAAAGTGCGCAGAGCGCCCTCCGGCTGCAAGTATGAATTGAAAACACAGTATCCAGCATTCATAGTGATGACAATAAATATTGAATAAATATTACTCCTCTGTATAGAAAATTGACATAAACATATGGAGAATCCATCAATATTACTCCAAATGTGCATGCTTTTAAGCTAAAAGCCTATATGAAATGCCATAGAGGTAACATAATTGCATCACAGAAATACATTATATTTTAAAGTATATAATAGAATACCATTATTTTAAATTGTAATAATATTTCACAGTATTGCAGTTTTTTCTGTATGTTTGATATACACCATGATAAGCTTGAGACATGATCACAGATGGTTTTTTCACAGCCTACCTGACTGAAAGGCCTCATTAATATGCAAGTCATTACACCTCATTATGCGGATCTTTTGTCTTCTCAGGTGTAAATGACCCATTATTCATGATGATTCACGCCTCCATGCATACTGTGTTTCTTGACAAAAAGTGTCTTACAAAAACTAAATCAATATATTGTTTTATATGAAGGAGTGGGCAGGATAATTTTACATAATTTTGAAGCAAAAACTCTAGTCTACAACCTCCAATACCCAGAAGTCTTGTGAACACAGATTTAATATACTTTTTTTGGCCTTATTTCAGTGACTTAAGTTTTTTTTTTTTTTCAATAACCATGCATAAACGTTATTCCTTCAAAAATACAAACGTACATTAGGGGTGCAACGGTTTTCGGTAAAAAAATCAAACCGTACGGTTTTCCACTTACGGTTCGGTACGCACTTGCACCACGGTCCATCTTGAATGACGACGCATCTATTGGTTAATATGGTTTGTTTAAAATAGCAACGTGGAAAGCAGACAGACAGAGTTCAGATAATGTATGTTTCAGTCGATGGATGCGCAAAACGTTACAACGACGTTAATCAAAAAGCGTGGACAAAACACTCTTTGTAAACTGTTAACTGTGAGTGCCGTATGCTCTAATGTCCAGTCATTTACGCCGTCATCACCCGGGTGTTGATAGCGTGTGAGCGCAGGTGAGACCTGAACAGCACACGTTGCTATCTGTGTTTAAACTAAACTCATTTAAGCCTTGCTGATTTAAACCTTCAAGAACAAGACGCGAAAGAGAACTCGCACGCGCTGTGAGAAGATTTGAGTGCGCTCATCCGAAGCGCGCACACACTTATTTCAGTCAGCGCGCAAATACTGAGTTCTCTTTCAAGTCTTGCGCTTCAGCGGCCAAATTCATACAAAAATTATGTCAACATGCCCATCTTGGCGAGTATCCAAGCAAACATAGTCGGTTATGTCTTAAGTGAACGTATATAAGTCGAGAAAGACAGCGCATGTGTAACGGTATATGTACTGGATCGTGCATGTCTTAAAGGGGGAAAAAAAACTATTCCTGCTGCCTGTTTTTAATGTTAAATCAAACAACAAAAATAACAAAGAAATCACTCACTGCTCTTGACTGAATAGTTTTTGTAACTTCAATAATGATTCTTTTTTTTTTTTTTACACAGTAAAGATAATATGCAGTGTTATTTTATATTTGATTACTTTATCCATTTTCTGTACCTGAAAACTACTGTTAGATACCTGAAATACCTGAAAAGCACTGTTTATTTTATTTGAATATTTGCTTTATTGTACTTTTATGTGATGTTGCTTGTAGTTTGATTGTTTGTTCTTATTTTCTTTATTTTTATTTGACAGTAGTCCTATTTTCCCTAAACATAGCACATACCGAACCGTACCGAAACCGTGACCCTAAAACCGTGATACGAACCGAACCGTGAGCAATTTGAACCATTGCACCCCTAATGTACATACATGTTCCTCACATATTATGGTAGCCTAGTTTGTGCTGAATACAGTGTAATGACACTTGTGTCATTAATATATTTATGAACAACTGAAAAAAGCACAAATGTCAGGGCATGTCAAAACTTCTCCAGGCCCCAAATCAGCCTCAGAGGGTTAAAAGTGCCAGCACACACTGTAGGATATCAATTAGTTCCTCATCCTTGCTTATAAAAGAATTTCTCTATTGAGATATTATATGGGATAGTTTATCAATAAATGCTGTCCACACCCTAAAAGATTTTGGTTTGGCTTTGTTGATTCTCGCTGTTGAGCATTCTAACAATGCTATTTATTGCTGGAAATCTAGGTGCATGCCAATTCTTAAAACTGATCTTTTTGGCAGCAGTTACAGCAATGTGGAGGATCCTACGTTGGTTAATATTGAGATTAAAGTCAGCATTATCATTCAATAAGCAAAGACTGTGATGTTTAGAGATAACCATATCAAAAAATAACACTGAAAAGACTTGGAAAACCTTGTCCCAAAATTTCCATGAGTTGACACTCATATACAAAACATATGCATATAGGTCCCAACAGTATTTGAATTACAAACTGTGCAAAAAGGGTTAGGCAAGCTCTTCATTTTATGTAACACATAATGACCCACATAGCAATTGTTGTCTAGACCAGCTCCAGGTCAGACAACCAGTTTGTCTTGGGCCAAATACAGCAAAGAATGATGGCCCAGATCTGGATTACAGAAATGAGCCATACCTGGCCCATATTTCTGCCAAATAATAACTCATAACCAGCCCTGAACTGGGCCAGAACATGTTTAATAGTGATAGCTAATGTCAGTCTTCAGTGAACCATATAGGAGACCAGTCTTTAACCAAAAAGCCAACACAAAATATCAGCCACGGATCCATCCATTAGTGTCTGCTAATCACACATCTTTTTGAATTGTAATGGAAACCAGATCAAAAGTATAGATTGTGAGGGAACGATCTTCAGGCTCAGCTGGGACTCGAACCAGGGACCTTCTTGCTGTGAGGAGACAGTGTTTTCCACCTAGCCACTCTTAAAATCACAGATATAAACGACCAGCGATTGCCCAAGCCCGGTGGCAAACCAAAATTCACAGGCCCAAGCCCGGTGACACCGCCACCCTGGTGGCTTCAGGGCAACTGTGCACAGTGGGCAATAGGCAGTTAAAACGGTTAAACATAAAAGGACTATGTCATATTCACTCTACATTTACTGCACTATTTCTGTCAGGACCACTATCATCAAATATGATAGATAATGCATAGAGTTTGTATTGGCGGTATGGTTCTGTTCTGGGCAAGAACTCGATGCGCATCCATGCAGCCTAGCATGGATAAGAGCAGGGAGAGCAGCAATAAACCCCCTAGGGTAAACAGAACAGGACCAACATGCAGATATCATTAAATGTCATGATTTAACATACACATATTTCGAGAGTTAGTCTGATTCAGGGGAAATAATAAGGCCAATCCTGACTGAAGAGAGGAGGAGTTGGGGATGGAGGAGGGTAATTTGCTCCTGAGAAATGCAATAGCTGCTGATAATACTGAGGAGCTTATATATACATGCCATAATAGGCGTCGTATTCCTATAGGTAGACATAAGTCACCTGGGAGTCAGCTGATGCAAGCTTGACTGACATGACCTGCCAGAACTGAGGCTAACGCTAGATTTCTGTCAGGGCCACTATCGTCAAATATGATAGATAATGCATAGAGTTTGTATTGGTGGTATGGTTCTGTTCTGGGCAAGAACAGAGCAACAATAAACCCCCAAAACAAACCATATGCTGATATCCCCCAACACAAACTGAGTGCGAAAATCTGAATGCCATGTTTCCTTAAAATGCAGTTACCTGAATGAGGAATGAGCCTAGCCTAGCTTAGTTTTTTTTTTTTTTTTTTTTTTTTATAAATGGGGGAAGCTTACACCCATAGCGGCAGCGAATCTCATACAATAAGCATGTTGTAGCGCATTTAGTTAGCGATTTTTATATATTATATATGCTTACACCATTAGCAGCAATCTAGTCGGAAAGCATACACCCATTGCCTAATACAAAATTATATATATATATAAAAAAAGTTCTCTCTCCTATTGGGGGAAGCTTACACCCCTAGCAGCAGCAATCTGATACAACAAGCATGTTGTAAATCACAGACTAGTATTAAACTAGTGGTAGTCAGGTCGGGGAAGCCTACACCCGCAGCAATAGCTCGGAGTTAGATTCAGCGTGCAGCTAAGAAATGAAATACAGTGCTTCCTCATCACGAGCAGGATTTCTGCTCCAGTCGGGCTGATTTCTTTGGCTGTGGAAGAGAAGACGGCAACTCCCATGATATCACACTCCTTACAGGACCATCAAGTTTCGACATTGTTAGGGTTGAATAAGAAACCTCTGTGTATATAAAGAAAAGCATGTTACAATACTCTGATAAGTTTCAAGCCACAGAAGTTGCTCACTTAACACAGAATGTTGCAATATGATCGGATAACATAAACAGCATAAAGTCTAAGACAACAGCTTAGATAGTATGTACCTGAATAAACTTACCACAGTATGTGCTTATAGTATGAAGCAATGACACTAGAAGCTTCGGTAACAAGCAGTTTTTTTTTATATATATTTGCCTTCCATAGCAGCTAGATAGCCTTAAGAACAGCTTGTTCTAAATAGCAACTAGACCTTTAAGAACGAGCATTTCCAAAAGCCACTATAGTTTTAAGAACGAGCATTTTCCAATGGCACTATAGCTTTAAGAAAAACAATGTTTACTATGTGCTGCGCCACAGCAGAAAAGCGTTTGCACCATGAATCTTTGTTTTTCTGTCTCTACTGCAAAGCTGCTTGAATCTGCGATGTATAGCGCTTAAACACAGGCGATCTGACCAGCGTGGATGTTGCTATACAAACGAAAGCGACCCGATAAGCATGCGCAGTGATCTAGCCGGTTGCCAACGACAACAGATGAGTAACGCACATCGCCAAATATGATCGCAAAAGCTTTGCAAAAACATTTGTACTGAGAAGGACTAGAAGCCTAAGCAACAGTGATATCTTTACCACATCATGAGTTAGCTTTAAAACAATGAGCATTAAAAGGAACTTAGCTTAGTGTAGCGTGTCTGGACCAGTCACACTCACACACACACAAGGACCACACGACCACTTGATGAGATTCAGCACTGTAACTGTAATTAAGAGAAATAATCAGTGGAGCAACGGGGCGACATACTGTGTGTTCCAGAGTGGGAGAAACTATTTTTCCGGGGAGAAGCGAAAATCACATGCGTCATCTGCCTCATACACAAGTAGACTGATATAAATACAATAATAGAAAATAATTATATAAACGTAAGTCAATTATACTGCTTATAAATATGTAAATATCTTGTTTTTCTTATACATCAGATCAATATTCTTATTCTATTACAATAAACATATTACAGTAGTGTATAATATAAAATAATTAGTATATTACAATAGTATATTAAATACGACATCTATATTACATTATTAACATATGCATTAATTCAAATATGTATATGATATAACATCCTATAATAAAAACAAATAAACAATTATAATATCATATAAACCCATATTTCCTCACATTACGCATCAAAAATGGAATAAAACATGGGATATATTCAGCACCGTACCATGTGCAGGCCGCACAAAGTGCGTCACAGACAGCATAAACAATTAAATCCTATTCTTTCTCCCGTAACACACTCTCTGTACCATATACATTCATTATCAGTCAACTAAATCTCTTTTCTTTTTGAAACAGAACTGATTGATCAACATACCTGTAATTAAGAGAAATAATCAGTGGAGCAACGGGGCGACAGCTTTTCCCACTCTAGTACACACTAAGCATATGATGCTAATTAGTTAGCGTCATGATATACATCATTTAAATCAAGTAACACATTAAACGATACATTTTCATCATAGCTAACATAATCAAATGTTACTATAAGTCAATCACATTCTTCCGGCAACAAATATGTGTTGTAAATAAGAAACATCACCATACCAGTATGTTTTTCCGGGTAGAAGCGAAAATCACATGTGTCATCTGCCTCATACACAAGTAGACTGAGCCTGCGTCTCAATGTGCATACTATCCATCCTAAATAGTATGTGACACTAGTAATATTCAATACTATTTAGGGCAGATAGGGTGGATAGTATGCACATTGGGATGCAGGGTGAGGCAATCGCATGTCGTGCAAGAGGAAACACCGCAGGTGCGTTCCACCGATAGCGTTCCCTCCGCCAACAAATTCCCAAAGAAAAGTTCCGCTACTTTAGCATTATTTTCACATAACTTGTGAACGATAATATAGGAACAAAATTTTGTTTAGTTCACTAAACCAATCTTTTTTTTTTTTTTTTTTTTTTTTTTACAAATGTAGACAAATATAAAGCATTAATAAACAATTAAAGAGAAGAAAAAGATAAAAAATAATAAAAATACATAAGGAAATAAACAAAACAAGTCAGATTAAATCAATAAATATTTCACACCAGTTACATTCTCCCCCCTGAACTTCACAAATTTTGAATATTACAGGGATAGTACACACTGGAGCCATTAGACCAACTGTTATCCAGGATATTGTGCAACAAAGTATGTTTCCCACTTGCATGGAAGGCGAGTACGGCAGGTTGATCAGGCCTACTGCAATCACCCGCAAAAGGTGCCTTAAACACCATTCATCTCAGATGAAACTTCATCTCTGATCTGGATCAACAATGTACTGAGATACATTAACCCTCAGGGGTCTGAGGATTTTTGGGACCCTGGAGAAGTTTTGACATGCCCTGACATTTGTGCTTTTTTCAGTTGTTCATAAACATATTAATGGAAAAAGTGTCATTACACTGTATTCAGCACAAACTAGGCTACAATAATATGTGAGGAACATGTATGTACATGTTTGTGTTTTTGAAGGAATAACGTTTATGCGTGGTTATTGAAAAAACAAAAAACTTAAGTCACTGAAATAAAGCCAAAAAATATATATTCTAAATATATTCTTTGTTCACAAGACTTCTGGGTATTTGAGGTTGTAGACTAGAGTTTTTGCTTCAAAATGAGGTAAAAATTATGCTGCCTGCTTGTTCATATAAAACAATAGAGAGATTTAAATTTTCTAAAACATCTTTGGTCAAGAAACACAGTATGCATGGAGGCGTGAATCCTCATGTATAATGGGTGATTCTCACCTGAGAAGACAAAAGAATCACATAATAATGACCTGAAATGACTTGCATAATAATGAGCTCTTTCAGTCAGGTAGGCTGTGAAAAAACCCTCTGTGATCATGATTCAAATCTCATCATGGTGTAAATCAAACATACAGAAAAAACAGCAATACTGTGAAATATTATTACAATTTAAATAATGGTATTCTATTATATACTTTAAAATATAATGTATAATGTTCTGTGATGCAAAGTGTCTGAACAATTATGTTACCTCTATGGCATTTCATATAGGCTTTTAGCTTAAAAGCATGCACATTTGGAGAAATATTGATGGATTCTCATATGTTTGTCAATTTTCTATACAGAAGAGTAATATTTATTCAGGATTTATTGTCATTACTATGAGCGCCGGATACTGTGTTTTCAATTCATACTTGCAGCCGGAGGGCGCTCTGCACCTTTAGTCCACAAATGCCTGAGCACTAAAGAAGAATAGGCAATCCAGGAACTAACCAAACTAACAGAGGACAGAGATCGCTAACTATGGCTATTCAAAACACTTTTCAAGACAATAAATACACGATTGAGACGATGAATGCATGTATTGACAGACTGATTTGCGTCTGAATAGTGCTCCCTCCATGGGCGTGGCCGCATTAGCGGATAATGAGCTGAATCACGGATTTCTGACATGGCTCTCTTTTCATACAGATTACATAAACACAGAATGTTTGTTTTCGATTTGACTTACACGATTTAAAACCTGACATTTCAACGTTTTTTTAGACATAAGTCTAATTTTTTTGTGATTAGTATTCACTAAGTTACAGTTCATTTTCTGAGAACTATCAGATTGGACTTCCTTCAGAGGGAGACCAGAGATCATGCATCATGTTAGTTTTCTTTATTTTACAAAAAGCACAACATTTTGTTTTTACTCTGAGTGTACACAAATAAAAGAAGATATTCCACAGATTAAAATGGTGTATAACTCTTAATTGTATGTGCAACATTAACAGAGTATTTTGAGTCTCTTTCACACTGGTAAGAAAAAAAACGTGGTGGTATAGCCGCGATACCCTCAGACCTCAGAGTGTTAACACACAGAAATTTAATTCTACAACTCAAAATGATAGAAGAAAAAGTTCTAATGCAGTACATTCTTATTTCAATAAAGACCTTACAACCCCACCAACTGGATTCAGAGTTTTGATAGATTGAGTCATGTTCTCTATCAATCTGTTGACGGGTTTCACAATCCTACCCACTCTGGTCCGAACTCCCAACAACTTCAGCATGTGAAACATGACTATCATCATGGAGAACTGCCTCAGAAAGCAAACTGTGAGAATCACAACTTTCATGTGGATTGACTACATTGCTGCTCTCCTTAGTACAATCATCTTTTGACACCGATTGCTCCTGTCCCGATGACTCAGGGACTACGTTCAATGATGCAGCACTATCAGGACTACTGGACAACCTCTGAGAATCCTCAGAAGCTGCACTCGTCTCCACCCAACTGGCAACTTGATCAGACAAAGAACACAACTCGGATGCAGGACCAACATCATCCATGGACACACTTCTACTGCTAAGGACAGATCCGCCACTATACTCAGATAATTCAGGTTCTCCCAACTCAAGTGGCAGGAAATTCGCTTGTAACAACAAATTGCAGTGAACAGTTTTCTCCTGACCCGTTCTGGTGTTACGTACGCGGTAAATGTGGCACTGGGGATTCAACGCAACTACCCTATAAGGCGTGGACTCTCACCTGTCTGCCAGTTTTCTCTTCCCACGTTCACCTTTGTTGGCCAGCAGAACTTGATCACCCAACTCAATGTTACGACCCTTCGTCTTTTGATTGTACAACTCTGTCGGACGTTGTTGACTAGAGTCTATGTTCTTCTGAGCAACAATAAGTGCCTCTTTTAAGTCAGCTTTTAATCTCTTCACGTATTTGTCGTAATCAACAATGTCACAGTCTCTCTCAATGTTGCCAAACATTACATCTACCGGTAGCTTTGGGATCCTACCAAACATTAAGAAAAAGGGAGCGTAGCCAGTGGATTTGTGTGCGGTACAATTATATGCAAAGGTTAGGGTCTGAAGCAACTGTGACCACTTTTCTTTGGACCTTGGCGGGAGTGCTCTGATCATGTTGCCCAAGGTTCTGTTGAACCGTTCAATGCTCCCATTTCCCATTGGATGATAAGTAGTTGTTTGTGACTTTTTTACTCCGGCAACCTGCAGCAACTCTCGAATCAGTTGGCTTTCAAAGTTGGCCCCCTGATCGGAGTGGATCCTGTCAGGAAAACCGTACACACAAAAATAACGATCCCACAATTATTGTGCTACCTGCCTTGCGAACTGGTCACGACACAGGAAAGCGTGAGACATCCAAGAAAAATGGTCGGTCACAACCAGCACGTCCACATTCCGACCTTTTGAGCTTTCTGCGGTCCAAAAATCAATGCATACTAGCTCCATTGGACTTGATGTTTTCACACTCTCTAATGGGGCTCTGCCTTCGGGTTCGAGCGTTTTACTAACGACGCAGCGCTTACAACACTTAATGTACCTACGAACGTCTTGTTCCAACCCGACCCAAAAGAACCTTTGTCTGGCCAGGTGCATAGTTCTACCTTGGCCCTGGTGCCCTGCTTCGTCGTGAACACCTGTCATCACCTGCGTAATTAAAGATGGGACAATGTACTGCAACCGTTTCTTTCCTGTCAAGTTATCTTTGCTTACACGATACAGCACACCATCAAGTAACTTTAATTTATCCCACTGTTTTAAGACTCTGAGCACCTTATCCGTCTCACCAGCACGCTCACGACGTGAGGCTCTCTTGCCCCTATTGACCTAAAACAAGACCCTGGACAGACAAGGGTCATTTTGTTGTCTGTCTCACAATTCGTCTAATGAGAAGACTGGTAATGGGCACTGCCCAGAAGGCAATAAATGTTGGGTGTCTTGGGCAATCCAGGAGATTGTCCTTGACTCAACTCCTGCTTCCCAGTCACTGTGACCCTCCAACACTGCAGACACCTCAGCACTGGAAAGTGGACAACGACTTGGTGTTACACAAGGAGGAAATTCAGCACTCTGGATACCAGCACTAAGCCTGAATGCGTCCTGCACTGTGTCTCTCTCAAATTGCTCTGCTTCACTAAGCAACACACAGTAAGGCTCATTCAGCATCCTCTGACTGACCCGGTTATGGACAAAGGGTTGACGGCTTAAAGCATCGGCCACTACATTCTTACTGCCAGGTATATACTTGATGCTGAAACGATAGGGCGCCAACTTGGAAACCCATCTCTGCTCACACGCGTCGAGTTTAGGCTTTGTAAGGATGTAAGTTAACGGATTGTTGTCCGTCCAAACAACAAATTCATGGCCTTTCAGCCAGTGGCTGAATTTGTCGCAGACGGACCACTTCAAAGCCAAAAACTCTAAGCGGTGAGCAGGATACTTCGCCTGAGCGTGTGTAAGGGCTTTGCTTGCAAAAGCGATCGGCCGAGCTCTAGTCTCACTCTCTGCGACCTGTGATAGCACAGCACCCAAACCGTCCATGGACACGTCAGTGGACAAAATAAATGGGCGACCGAAATCAGGATGTGTGAGTACCACAGAATTGATCAGAGCAGCTTTTAACTGCTGGAAGGCTCTACTGTGCTCTTCCTTCCAGTCATCAGGACTCAACTTTCTGAACGCAGCAGCACCCTTCTCCGGAGGCTTCTTGCCCCTTGGCGCAGCTGTCAAAGCAAACAGAGGTTTTGCGATGGTGGAGCAATTTTGGATGAACCTCTGGTAATACAGCACCATACCAAGGAACGATTTGATCTTTCTTTGGGATGGGGTCACCCCATCCTCCATCATTAAATCAGACTCCGTCACTGCTCCAATAGCACTGACCTTATCTGGGTCGGTCGCAACCCCTGAACTGTCAATGACATACCTAAAAACTGCACGCTCCTCCAGAGGAAATGACACTTTTTGGGCGCTAACTTTAAACCATGCTCTCTGAGCCTACTGAACACTAACTCAAGTCTCTTAATGGTCTCGGTCTCATCTGGGGCGTACACGAGTAGGTCATCCAGATAGCAAAGCAACGTCAGGAAGTTTTGATCGCCGATGTTAGTCATTAAGCGCGTAAAACTGGCGAGGCTATTGCACAACCCTTGCGGTAACTGATTAAACTCAAACAGCCCCATCGGCGTTGTGAAGGCCGTAAGCTTTTCGTCCTCCTCGGCCATTGCGATATTATAAAAGCCAGAGGTGAGATCCATCGCACTAAAGATCGCGTTTCCGCCCAAGGCCGCCAAGGAGTCTGCTTGGTGAGGTAAGGGGTGAGCGTCCTTGATGGTCCGGGCATTAAGCCAGCGGTAATCAACGCAAACACGAAGATCACCGCTTTTCTTCCCATTCACTACAAGACTTTTGGATAATGTCTTGCTCTTCCATATCCGAGAGCACTTTTTGCAGTGTCTGATACTGAGCTGGAGGAACACGCCGATACGGAAGTCTAAAAGTCCGTTTATCAGACAGGTGAATCCTATGGACAAATTCTTTGGCCTTGCCACAGTAACTTATTTTTAGAAAACACATCTTGATGTTTCTGAATCAACTGCAGAAGCTAGTCTTTCCAATATAGAGTCACCTCGCAGGACTCAATGTCAAAATCACTGAGACAGAGCTTCTGCAGTGCCTCACGAATACCATAGGAAGAACTAACCCCTGCGTCTGTGCTCGAGGAGATGGATTGGCTCTGCATGTTCACATTCTCCCCATCACAGTGTTCGGGCTGCACATCCAGGTCTTCAACTGCTAAAACAGGAGATACGTCTGCTATTTTAGTGTTACGTCTCATAGTGACAGGTTTATTGGATAGGTTAATCAACTTAATCGGCACCCATCTATCACCAGGCAATGTGGCTACAACACGCAAGACAAGAGCACCTTTCTTATGAGTTTGTGCTTTAGATGGTTGAACACACACAGTACTACCCACAGAAATGATGGAACTGGTCGGGAGTCTGCCCCACACAAGGTGCTCTTGTTGAGGTAAAAGCGTGACAGCTTGAGTGAGCTTAGTGGTACTGATAACGGTTGGGATGCTACCACCTTCCCATCTGTCATGCCCAGACAGCATACTCAAAAATCGCTGAATTTCTGGTTCTCCTGTTGAGTTTGGCTGGTTCATAACACGCCAATAGCTTTGGGACTGCTTAAGTTGACTGAGAACATACTTGATGACGTTAGTACCAACAATTAACTGGTCTTTTTGCCCTGGTACAACCAAGGTAGGCACAACGACTGAGAATCCATACACACACATCTTTAGCTGGTGGATACACTTGGGTTTGACCCGAACACCGCCACACCCTACAAGCAAAACATCGGCATGGGGCTGCCCAGACTCATGAATCCCGCATGTATCCAGCAGTTTGCGCTCGATTTCCTCATTAATAGTACATGCCATAGAACCCGTGTCTAACAGGCCTTAGCAAATGACTGTATCATTCACCAACACATTGGTATAAAACAAACTGACAGCTTTTTCCAGCTTCGTGATGTTTTGGAACAAAATGATACTGCCACTTGACTCAAATGGTTGTTATAGACGACCATTGGATCATCTTCACTGGTGAGAGGCTGACTCTCAACACTCACACTGCCCTCTCCCCAGTGTGAGTGGTCTAGTTTCCCTGACCATCACTGGTCTGGGCTGCACCTTGGCCAACAACTCTGTGACACTGTTTACGTTGATGTCCAAACTCTAAACAATCAAGGCATCTTCTTTCTCTCATGCAGGTGAATCCTATGGACAAATTCTTTGGCCTTGCCACAGTAACTTATTTTTAGAAAACACATCTTGATGTTTCTGAATCAACTGCAGAAGCTAGTCTTTCCAATATAGAGTCACCTCGCAGGACTCAATGTCAAAATCACTGAGACAGAGCTTCTGCAGTGCCTCACGAATACCATAGGAAGAACTAACCCCTGCGTCTGTGCTCGAGGAGATGGATTGGCTCTGCATGTTCACATTCTCCCCATCACAGTGTTCGGGCTGCACATCCAGGTCTTCAACTGCTAAAACAGGAGATACGTCTGCTATTTTAGTGTTACGTCTCATAGTGACAGGTTTATTGGATAGGTTAATCAACTTAATCGGCACCCATCTATCACCAGGCAATGTGGCTACAACACGCCCGACAAGAGCACCTTTCTTATGAGTTTGTGCTTTAGATGGTTGAACACACACAGTACTACCCACAGAAATGATGGAACTGGTCGGGAGTCTGCCCCACACAAGGTGCTCTTGTTGAGGTAAAAGCGTGACAGCTTGAGTGAGCTTAGTGGTACCGATAACGGTTGGGATGCTACCACCTTCCCATCTGTCATGCCCAGACAGCATACTCAAAAATCGCTGAATTTCTGGTTCTCCTGTTGAGTTTGGCTGGTTCATAACACGCCAATAGCTTTGGGACTGCTTAAGTTGACTGAGAACATACTTGATGACGTTAGTACCAACAATTAACTGGTCTTTTTGCCCTGGTACAACCAAGGTAGGCACAACGACTGAGAATCCATACACACACATCTTTAGCTGGTGGATACACTTGGGTTTGACCCGAACACCGCCACACCCTACAAGCAAAACATCGGCATGGGGCTGCCCAGACTCATGAATCCCGCATGTATCCAGCAGTTTGCGCTCGATTTCCTCATTAATAGTACATGCCATAGAACCCGTGTCTAACAGGCCTTAGCAAATGACTGTATCATTCACCAACACATTGGTATAAAACAAACTGACAGCTTTTTCCAGCTTCGTGATGTTTTGGAACAAAATGATACTGCCACTTGACTCAAATGGTTGTTATAGACGACCATTGGATCATCTTCACTGGTGAGAGGCTGACTCTCAACACTCACACTGCCCTCTCCCCAGTGTGAGTGGTCTAGTTTCCCTGACCATCACTGGTCTGGGCTGCACCTTGGCCAACAACTCTGTGACACTGTTTACGTTGATGTCCAAACTCTAAACAATCAAGGCATCTTCTTTCTCTCATGCAGTGTGAACGGGTTGAATGAGATCGGTCTCCGCACACTGCACATGGGGATGCTCGATACCACGGTGACGTACGAGACTTTGGTTCTGAAACAGGTAGAGTTGTGCGTTCCAACACCCTTTATAGCATTTTCAGTACACGCTCTAAAGTGCCCAATTCTGTGGCTTTACTTGTTTTAGGGTGTGGGCTTGCAGTACACGCAGCAGAGGTTACACCTACACTTTCGCTTCCTACTGCTACCTGCATGCTGACTGGCTTTTCGGCAACAGCAGCCTGATTTACTGCAACTTTCGGCACAGATGGAAGAGGTTTTCATGACTTAAAGTCTCTCTCATGCTTGTCGATGGCCTCTTGGACCTCCTCAGCTGACCATTTGCTTATGGGCTTACACCTAAAGACATTGGAAAGCTCAAGATTGGGACAGATCCTGATAAACATCATTGCAATCTCTGAGCTCATATTTTCCATCTTGCTACCACATCTTTGCAGGTGAGCATCTGCTAGCTCAGCCACCTCGTTTAACCTGACCCAATAGTCAACAGGGTGCTCGTTATGCTTCGGATGGGTTGCGTAAAAATTGGCTAGCGGCTGGCACAAGCCAGGACTCTCACTAAAAAAGCGCTGCAGTACTTCGTACACAATTTCAGGGCTAAGTACAACAACCAGGCTACTTTTTAGCTTAACATTAACAATGCTCTTTGCATGGCCGCAGAGATGGTTCAGTATTTCTTCTACCCCGTTGGCCTTGCTGCAACCCTTTTTGGACAAATACACATTCATCTGTTCAATCCACTCTAAGATGGAACATTTGTCACTACCATCCCCTCTGAACATTTGTGGTTCTTTAATGTCAGCTTTGACTATGAGGTTTAATTTGGACAGATCAAGGCTCGTAGAAAGGGGCATTGTGCTAGAGGGTTGCTGCTCAAACGAAGGAACGGAACCAGGTGATGCTGAAGTCTGGTTTGTTAACAACCGTGTGACAATGGAGTCACCTATCTGGCTTCCGAGCTCACCAATGAGGTTGCGTAGTTGCTGCATAACGTTGTCAGGACCAGCATTGGCAGGGGTGGAAGACTTTGGTTTACTTGATTCATTATTGAGCACAGTCGGATCAGTCGCAGAATCATAGACCAAGATGCGTGGTTTGCCAACTACAGGCTCGGATACCCCAAACAACCCACGCCCCCTGCCAATGTGTGGCGTCACTAAATCTTCGTTCCATCCCCCTTCTGCCATATTGCGAATTTTAGGTAATGAAAAGCATAAACAAGAAAAAATTAGACTACCTCACAATTACTGTTTGCTTAAACAAGCAGAAATGAGAGAAAAAAAGAAAAGAAAAAGGAAAACAGTTCAATGTGCTCAAAGTGTAAAGTCCAATGTGTGCGTAATGTGGCACAAGAGTTCAGTTACTTAGTTTAGTTCAATGTCCAGACACCACCACTAGAACGTCAACGATGAAGATCTTTTGTCTGTCAGTTGCAGAAGCGTTGTGATCCAGCGTTGTCAAACCCCAGTGATCGGCTGCAGCAGATCTGGCGCATCCGGGTCACATTTCAACATCTCAAGTATTCTCACTTATCTTACTTAACTTATAGCTTACCTGATTGCTTAGATACTGGTGCTTGTGCTTGCTTTTGCTTCCTCTGCTAAAGAAATAAGTAGAGGGATGACCTGATTAGATTTGCATTTACCATACCTTAACCACATCTATAGCGTCATCTGCCTCATACAGAAGTAGACTGAGGCAATGGCATGTCGTGCAAGAGGAAACCCCACAGGTGCATTCCACCGATAACATTCCCTCCCCCAACAAATTCCCAAAGAAAAGTTCTGCTACTTTAGTGTTATTTTCACATAACTTGTGAACGATTATATAGGAACAAAATTTTTGTCAAGTTCATTAAACCAATCTTTTTTTTTACAAATGTAAACAAATATAAAGCATTAATAAACAATTAAAGAGAAGAAAAAGATAAAAATTAATAATAAAAATACATAAGGGAATAAACAAAACAAGTTAGATTAAATCAATAAATATTTCACACCAGTTACATTAGCTTCGTGGAAACATTCAGAGATGAAGTTGAGTGAAATAGCCAGCTGTGACGTGGATGTTTGATCTTGTCTTGAAACGCTTCTCGATGAGGGGGAGGACAGATCCAGCTGAACTGCGAGTCCATGTCTAATTGCAGCGATGCGAGAAGCAATGCTAACGTTAACTCAGTCATTTCCAATCAGTCGGCTTATGATCAATGCGGTGAATGAGAGGTGAAATGCACGAATCCCTCTCGCTAAATTCCCGATTGCACAATTCCTAGTGAGATGATGCTGTTTGCCTGTCGAATTCGCCATTTAATTTGCTCCTGAGAAATGCAATAGCTGCTGATAATACTGAGGAGCTTATATATACATGCCGTCAGAGCCGTTTCTAAGCATAGGCAAACCAGGCGGTCGCCTAGGGCGCAAACAGCTGGGGGGCGCCAGTGAGAGCCCCCGCCCCACCAAGAGATTTATATATATATAAACACTACTAAAATAAAACTGAATAAAAATTATTATTACTATTATTATTATTTCGTACTTTTGCCACTTCGAGGAATTATGATTACTTGTGTATTATCTGAGTGACAAGTCTCCTGGTGATAGTGGCCGGTGCTCTTAGGAAGAGAGTAGAGAAACGAGATAGAAGGCAGCAGGGAACGTCGTCATTCATGTTTACCTGGATTAAGTGTTTTAGTTTCATCATCATGAAAAGGTCAAAGCCATCAGTACGGAGCCCCTAAAGGGACATGGTGGTAGAAAAAAAAAAGGGAAGGAAGGAAATTTTACGTGGTGGTGGAAAAAAATTTGGGATGGGAGGATTTTTTTTTTCCAAATCTTTTGCGTTCCCTCGCAAAGATGTTTTGCGTTCCCTCGCAAAGATTGCGTTCCCTCGCAAAGATGTTTTGCGTTCCCTCGCAAAGATTGCGTTCCCTCGCAAAGATGTTTTGCGTTCCCACGCAAAACTTTTGCGTTCCCACGCAAAGATGTTTGCGTTCCCTCGCAAAGTTATAATCGTTCCCTTGCTGTGAACTCGGACAAACACTTCCTCTTTAATGTCCCGCTGGCTGGCAGTAGTGTTTCAGTTAGTAACATACATTAATAATGCACACAAATAATGCGCGGCTCATAGAGTTTGAACTTGTTGGACTCAAAAATGAAGAAATGCAGTCAGTGCTTATGTCAAGCAGTTCATTTGGCAATATATTCACAGATTCGAGCTTCCCGGATTAGTAACTCGTGAGCTAAACGTTGTTAAAAACACAAATGAAGCTACTTCCAATCATAGTAACCTAGACAACAAGCTACAACAACCCAATTTTCCTCAAATGTGTTTTATAATAAATTGGTCTCTATGAGCAGGCGGCGGAGAGACACGCCTGAAGGGACCGTCTGAAAAGTGCAAAACCCAACACTTAGTTTGATTTAAAAAAAATGCATAACGTTTATGATTATTAATTATTAAATAAGATAATATAATAATAACTTAACTGTTATTAGTAAAAATATTAAATAAATTGTAATGCCATCAAATCCAGTAAGCCATTATCATGCAAAAGCTGTTGTATGTAAGCTGTTTACCAACATCATTTGTGTAAAGAAGGCCTTTAAGTGCTACTTGCCAAACTAAGTGTTGTAGTACCTATAACCAGCAGGAGAGCAGTGATGTATGAACTGAATTTGGTGCCAGTACAGTGTGTTACAGTGAAGTTATTGAGTATTTTTCATAATATAAAATGAGCAAAAGGGTTTCGGGTTTTGCACTTTTCAGACGGTCCCTTCAGGCGTGTATCTCCGCTGCCTGCTCTTAGAGACCAATTTATTATAAAACACATTTGAGGAAAACTGGGTTGTTGTAGCTTGTTGTCTAGGCTACTATGATTGGAAATAGCTGCATTTGTGTTTTAACAACGTTTAGCTCACGAGTTATTAATCCGGGAAGCTCGAATCTGTGAATATATTACCAACCGAACTGCTTGACATAAGCACTGACTGCATTTCTTCATGTTTGAGTCCAAGAAGTTCAAACTCTATGAGCCGCGCATTATTTGTGTGCATTATTAACGTATGTTACTAACTAAAACACTACTGCCAGCCAGCGGGACATTAAAGAGGAAGTGTTTGTCCGAGCTCACAGCAAGGGAACGATTTTGCGAGGGAACGCAAAACATCTTTGCGAGGGAACGCAAAACATCTTTGCGAGGGAACGCAAAACATCTTTGCGAGGGAACGCAAAACATCTTTGCGAGGGAACGCAATCTTTGCGAGGGAACGCAAAACATCTTTGCGAGGGAACGCAATCTTTGCGAGGGAACGCAATCTTTGCGAGGGAACGCAATCTTTGCGAGGGAACGCAAAACATCTTTGCGAGGGAACGCAAAACATCTTTGCGAGGGAACGCAAAACATCTTTGCGAGGGAACGCAATCTTTGCGAGGGAACGCAAAACATCTTTGCGAGGGAATGCAATTTTTTTGAGGGAACGCAAAAGATTTGAAAAAAAAATCCTCCCATCCTAAATTTTTTTTCCACCACCAAGTAAAATTTCTTTCCTTCCCATTTTTTTTTTCTACCACCATGTCCCTTTAGGGGCTCCGTACATCAGGGGTTCAGTATCGTAAAAATAAAAATGAGGATGAGAAAAAGAAAAAGAAATATACAGGTATGTTACTAATTGGTTAATTGTTCTGTTCTACTACAAATTAGTAGCTCCATCATCATGAGCAAAACATGACACTGCATATCAGCACAGGACGGATAAGTCACGCAGCAGAATCCCAGTAAACACAGAACGTTCCCTTAACATTTCATTATGGTTCCCGCTTGGTTATTTTTTGGGGGAACCAAAAAAGAACGTTCTGGGAACTTTCTCTATTGGTTCCTTTTTTTTGTAACCTAAAGGGAACGTTCTATTTACGCAAAGAAAACTTTCCTGGCTAACGAACAGGGAACGTTAGAATCTTTGTTCTGGGAAAGTTTTGGGAACCAAAATTGTTAGCTGGGATATTATAGCATATAATATCAAATAAATGCATTTCTTTATGCTGTAATCGTGCAATTGAAGTCACAGACAGACAGGCATTGTGATTATATTAATGGTACATGATAGGTGCACTCAACACATCTTTAGAGAATCACAAGGCAGTTGCTACTGTAGGAAGAGAATCATCAGAGGCAAGCCCCAGTCCTAACTGTAAGTGTTTACTTCTTGTTTACAGCTTTAGCTATAAAGAATTGTTTCAAAATGGTGTGACAATGCCATGTCTGATTGTATGAGCATAAATAGGGATGTTTCCAGGCAGATGTCCTATGATGACGTTATTGACGCTTTTGCAGCAATTAAGTCTAGGCATGTCCACTTTTAAAGCTATTGAAAATAGTAAACATGCTCAAATATGCCAAGATCAATTTGTTTTAAGTCCTTGTAGTTGTTTACCAGTTACTTCCTTTGAAAATGGATGTGCATAGTTGTTTTATTGAAAAGTGGGAACTGTGTATTACTGAATAATAATACTTATTACTGAATAATAATGGCTGATAACGTAACATATTGCGTGGTATGTGTGTGTGTGTGTCTGTTGGGGTGGGGGTCAATAGGGATCTCGCTTAGGGTGCCAAAAAGGCTATAAACGGCCCTGCATGCCGTAATAGGCGTCGTATTCCTATAGGTAGACATAAGTCACCTGGGAGTCAGCTGCTGCAAGCTTGACTGACGTGACCTGCCAGAACTGACGCTAACACTAGATAAGGTGGCGCTATAGAGCCCCTCCTCCCTGCCCATTTCTAAGACTTTGCCCATGTCTACTGGATAACAATCCTGATGTGTGTCGAGTTTCATACAATTTGAAGCATGCTAAGAGTATCAAAAGTATCCAAAATGAATATTAAAGTTTGATGCGTTGCCAAGGCAACAGTGTTTGAGATATCACAATTCTTTTCAAAGGACTACATCTGCCATGTTTTAACATTATTCTGATGAAGTTTGAAGCAACTCGGGTAAAAATAAGAGGGTGATCTCAAAGCATGCTGAAAGTGACACACTTCCTGCTGCTAACCCCCCACTTTTGTCAAAAGGTGGCGCTACTGAGCCCCTCCACCACGCCCATTTCTATGGCTTTGTCCATGTCTTTGTCCATGTCTACTGGTTGACAATATTGATGTGTGTGTCGAGTTACATGCAATTTGAAGCATGTTAAGAGTTTTAAAAACACTCAAGAATATTATTAATGTTTGACGTGTTGCCATGGCAACAATATTTAAAATATCAAGTGCTGATTGGGCATTTGGTAAAATCAACTGCAAATAATCACATTCCACTTTGCAATTAAAAAGTATTGCTATGTGCTGTATTGTGTAACACAGATTGGCTTCTTTAAATACTGCATTTTAACCTATTGTTACATTTTCCTTACAGCATCAAAAATGAATATTTCAGCACAAGACACTCAACTCATGAATTACGATCACAGATCAACAGCAAGAGAAGGTGAGCATCTATTTCTATAACAATGATTAAGAGGGTATTTTGTGATTCACAGATCTAAACTAAAGCCTTTTTTAAGCATCGGTTTTGTAAAAACAAAAGACTACTCTCAAAAACATGCTCAATTCATTAAAACATTACTGTCACAATAGTTACTATCTGCAAATTTTTATGAACTGCACTTCATTCAAAATGAAGGCCAGGACTGTCAATTAATTTACAAAATTTTATATTTCTAAATTACATTAAATGTAAACATTCCATTCTAAATTTTTTACATTGCACACCCTGAAGACTTAGATAATACAAACATGCAGTTAGCTAACATTGTATATTCATTTAGGCAGAAACAATGATCTTATCAAACTAGTAATTGCAATTTGTGATCATAATGAATACAATATAAAGAAAATTTTGCAAGGTAGAACAGCAGCTATGCTAATTATTTCCATTTGCTATTGTTTATAACATTTCAAACAGAAGATAATCGTGCTCTCTAATCACTCTCGTGCTATTTTTATGTCAGCACCGCTTTAAGTCAAACAAGACTATGATAACAAGGGCCCACAATTATTGTCTGGCCCAGCTCCGGGTCACACAACTAGTTACTCTCGGCCCACATACAGCAAAAAATAACAGCTCTGTGATGGCCCAGATCTGGAATACCGACATGAGCCATACATGAGCCATAACTGGCCCATGTCTCAGCCAAATAATGCATAACCAGCCCTTTTTGATGAACAATTCAACATTTTAGGAACAATGATTTGTAATGTTCCAAAAACATAAAAATGTTCAGTTTCCTTACATTAATAGAATGTTATCAGTGTTTGCTTTAGTTGGCCTCTTGACCCTTGACTTTTTAACATTTTCTCTGGGTACTGTAACTGTGTGTTTATAAGGCACATTTGTTATGGCAAAAAAAAAAAAAAAAAGATTCACTGATCTCATCTATAGCATGCTCCCTTATCAAATGTTACAATACTACAGTAAAAAAAAAAGCATCTGAACATTATTATGAAAAATGCTGCAGTTCACAAAAACATCAAGAATCAGTGTATGAATCTCAACAATGGTGACAATCAGTAAACTAGATAAACAGATCAACTCTACATCACAAAACAAGCAACTTAAAAAGTTACAACAAAACAACAGCAGAAATAAAAGCAAATAGTAAGAATTAAATAAAATAACAGGACAATTCAGGTGTATAATTTGTTCATGGCACAATGCATGCTGGGAGTCATGGATGGGTTTTGTACTATGAATGAATGAATGAATGAGGCATTTATATAGTGATTTCATATATACTACTGTACACCCAAAGCGCTTTACAATCATATCAGGGGTCTCTCCTCATCCACCACCAGTTTGCAGCATCCACTTGGATGATGCGACGGCAGCCACAGTACAACGGCGCCAGTGTACTCACCACACACCAGCTGTAGGTGGAGAGGAGAGAGAGTGAAAGAGCCAATTCAATGGATTGGGATTATTAGGAGGCCATGATTGGTATGGGCCTATGGAGGGAATTTGGCCAGGACACCGGGGTTACACCCCTACTCTTTACGGGAAGTGCCATGGGATTTTTAATAACCACAGAGAGTCAGGACCTCGGTTTAACGTCTCATCCAAAGGAAGGTTCTTGTTACAGTACAGTGTCCCCGTCACTATACTGGGGCATTAGGACCCACACAGACCACAGGGTGAGCACCCCCTGCTGGCCTTACCAACACCTCTTCCAGCAGCTACCTGGTTTTCCCAGGAGGTCTCCCATCCAGGTGCTAACCAGGATCAGCCCTGCTTAGCTTCAGTGGGAAACCAGTCTTGGGCTACAGGGTGATATGGCTGCTGGCTGTGGTGGTACCCAGGATGCATTGCAGAATGAAGCTTTTGATTGTTACCAATGTTGAGATTTATACACTGATTCTTGATGTTGATGTGTGTATAAAAGATCCAGTAGATCAAAATGGTTGTGCATCATCATGCTTTTAAAATCCTGGATCTCATGCTGCATAATCACAGTGCCATTATAGTCAAAAATATAAAATTAATAACACATTCCAAAGATTAGGAACTCCATCAAGAGGATGATTATGTTGTTATCATCAATAATTAACCAGCATCACCTAAATGCTTTCTTTTGACTTTTCCTGCCATAATAAACACACAGTTTAAGAGAAAAGTCAAATAGTCAAGGGTCACAAGCCCAACTAAAGCAAACACTGATCACTATTATATAATGTCAAACAAAACAATAAAATATCCACATCTAAATCTCTGTTAATTCTCACTAAGAACTTCTGTAGACGTCAAAGAAATAAAGTCAGTCTAGTTAGTTATAAAAGAAGCTGGTAATGCTGTTTGTGGAGTTGTTTAATCAGATCTTGAGAGATTTAATGCCTTTTATTGGCAGTTGATTTTTACTAAATGCCCAATCATCACTTATTTTGTATTAAGAGCAGCTCAGTGGGAAACACTGTCTCCTCGCAGCAAGAAAGTCCCTGGTCTGAGTCCCAGCTGAGCCAGAAAGTCTTTCCCTCATGTAGATAAAGACAACTATTGCGAGTGGAATGCTGCAACAGTACATAATAGACCCTTCGCAAAGACCCATCCCCTTTAGTTACTATTGCTTTGTCCGACAAGCCATGCCGTTCTCTTGCCACACATCATGTTCTCACGCAGTGAAAAAGGTACATACGGAACAAGGAGGACACTGACAATGCGTTGACAGACAAGACAGAGAAGGTTACTTTCGATTTGAAACAAACTCTCAAATTTCAAATATTGTAATTTTTAAAGAAATTTAAACAATAAATACCTTTTTGTGGCTCTTTAATGTGTCGTGACAGATCGCTTTAGCTCCTCAGCTCAAGCAGCTCGTGAACAGATCATCTCTTTCTACTAGTTAGTTTATATCATCAAATAAACATGAATGAACATCATAAGGAATGTTGTTTCAACCGCGGAAAGACGTCAGTACACACCATTTTTCAGGTTCAAGTCCACGGACGTAATCTACTAACTCCCCTGACTGCTTTGTCGGACATAATGGCAGATTCGGTGTTATGATTGGTTAGATCGCCTGTCAATCAAACTCCCTGCGAAGGATCAAATAGCAAAAATAAAAAATCAATAAATAATCAAACAGTACTCTGTAGTATAATGCAAATAATTTTATTAATCATTTTGTGAGAATTTATTTTTGTTGATGGTAATTTCCAATCTGAATCTTGATTATAGAAGTATTAAAACAACATGAATACACTATAATAAAAGAACTTGGACAAGGGAATTCAGGAAGAGTGTTTCTGGTGAAGAATCCAGATGAAGATTCCTTTGTGGTCAAAGAGATCAACTACAGAGACGTAAGTACAATCAAAAATTGATTACAGAATTGAACATTTTAATAAGATCCTAGATACACATCACATAGATTAAACATAGATTGATTTTGTTCTTCACAGAATAAGAATTTTAATCTAGATGCTGTCAAAAAGGAAATTGACATTCTGAAGAATCTGCACCATGGATATATTGTTGGATACGAAGGCTCTTTTGAAGGTGTGTCTGTTTAAATTTAGGAAAGACAGGCATTACAATGCACCTTCAGTCTAAAAGTAAATTAAACTTCTTTTTTTTTTTTTTTTTAGAAAATGTGAAACCTTTTCATGAAAAGAGTGTCTAATTATGCATTAAAGGTGATAGAGAGGATTTTTTCGTCGACTGAGAATCCAAAGACTGTTACTGAGTTTTTGAAATGAGCGCATGCGTAAGAACAACCCCCCTCCTTCACAGCTCATTTAGAGGGAACGCCTCCCAAAACTCATGCACGAGTATTAGAACACGAGTGTTTGTTTACCACCGGCATTCGCTGTGTCGTGTTAGTGGATTCATTATGTCGGACTCACCGCAGGTAACTCATAATCTGCAGTTGTTACTCCTGTCTCCTGACAAAAGTATTGCAAATGGCGCCTGTGGAGTGTGGAAAGTTACTGGAGTGTGCAGCCGCGCATCTCTCACAAGGAACGTCACGGCAGTGATTGACAAGCCAGAGGGCCAATCGTTTACGCGATGATCGTGTAAACGATTGGCTGATGTTTTTAAGGCCCTACCTCGTGCACAGATGATGTATATTAATATTATTCCTTTCAGTGCACCTAATAAATAGTCTTTTATCAGTTAGTAAAGACAGTTTCAAGTAATATTGCAAAAATGTATAAAACAAAACATCCTCTTTAGCACCTTTAAATGCAAATAGCACACCTAGGCTATTTACAGTAACTCCACCCACCAATGTCAGGTTGAGTCGGACAAATTACGAAAGAAACCCATCTGATAACAGCAGCAGCGGTGTAGGAAGTAGGATGTGTGGCAGTAACTTTTGATGTGATCAACCAGAGTTCAAATTCACCTTTTCCCAAACTTGTTCTTCTCCCTTTTTAATAAATATTATCATTTACACTCAATGTTGTTATTGCATACTGCTTAATAATGTCCTACTCTCTCAGAAACAAAACTACAAAACCTTTTCAAAAAGTACTAAGATGTATTATTAATTAAATTAAATATGCACACTTTAGGTACTTATATGTACTTTAAGGTACTAATATACACCTTAAATAAGGTACAAAGGTACCTTTCCTAGATAGCAATATAGTATCTGCCCAGATCAAGCCCACATCTGGCACGCGAATACTGATCTGACCCACATGCGGTGTGGAATGATGGCACTTGAGCGAACCACTCTTATTTGCCAGATCTCGGCCACAAGCAGTCCATAGCAATGTCAGCCAAGAACAAAAAATAAATAAACCAGAACTGGACCTTATCCACGCCACAAAATCTTTATATATTATTTATAGTGTCATCTAAGCATTAACTAGCCTGTTAACAAGCAGAATTGCTGAAGAAAGAAAGAGAACAGAAAAAGAGATGAGCAGGAACACAAGAACTACAACCTGCTTCAGTCACAGCCTTAGATGAAATCAACTGAAGATAAAAGACATTAAATCTCTGAAGATCTCAGCAGAGGAGGATTAAACAACTCCACAAACAGCATTACCAGCTTCACTTATTACTAACCAGATTTCTAACCTTTATTTCTGTCAGATGTCTAAGGAAGTTCTTTTTAATAAATGTTTGGTTTGTACTTACCATTGTGGTGACCAATGAATTAACTTTATTTATTTATTTTGTAGATAAAGAATCTGGGTACTTTTACATTGTGTCGGAGTACTGTGCAGAAGGAGATCTTTTCAAGAAGATGCAAACTCAGAAAAAGAAAGGGTTTTTTGAAGAAAAACAGGTGAGTGTCTTACAGTATGTACATCATGCACTCTGGGCAAATATGCAATCAATCTAGCATCTCAAACAACAGATTGTGACCATTCAACAACCTCTAATTGTACACCCACCCAGAAGACAACATAGTGTTAGCTCACATCTGGCACATGTGGAATACTGATCTGGCCCACATGCGGTGTGGAATGATGGCGCTTGGGGCAGACCGCTCCTGTTTGATCTGGGCCACAAGCAGGCCATAGCAACGTCAGCCGAGAGCAAAGAAACAAGCCAGAACTGGACCTTATCTTGGCCACAGAATCTGTGTAGAGTAAATATGGAGTCATCTCAGACTCAAGCCTGTTAACAAGCAGAATCGCTAAAGGAAAGAAGAGAACAGAAAAAAAAGACATCCAGAAACACAAGAACTAACACTGACTTCAGCCACAGCCTTAGTTGAAATCAACTGAAAAATAAAAGACATTAAATCTCTTAAGATCTGATTAAACAACTCCACAAACAGCATTACCAACATTAAATTTTTCAGTAGCTTGTATGTAGTTCAGCTACCTTTAAAACAGTGTAGCTTTTCCAGTAGTTAACTACATTTTCCAGCAAGTAGCGGTGTAGCGCAACCAAAAGCTACAAGCTACATTCCATTTTGTGTTCTGCAGTGCATTGAAGCAGCACAGCGTCTTCAGATCACGAACTAAAACCGTGCATTACCGCCATCTATTGTTATAACACGCATCTCGCGGCTTTATCAGTTCATCAAGAAGAGATCGCCTGATAATTATGTAAAGGACAGGAGTGGATTCACACTGCACGAATCGATTAGTGAAGGTTGCCCTTAATTTATAAACAAATGATTAAAACGCTGTCTGTGTCGAAGACTTCAAGCACATACAGGTGAATAATAGCATTTTCAAATTGATTGTCTTGCTTTATTGCAGTCTATATCAAATGTATATGAACTATTTTATTACAGTGGTGACCCGTCATAGTCTAATCTGTCCCGCCAGTTTTATAATGAACATAAGATCACTAACGCTGTGTTTTGAGTCATTGCATTGGCAAAGCATCCGTCTACTGAAAAGAAAAGAAAATCGCAACATAGCTTAGTGCACTTATCACATGGCAAAGCCTGATCTAATAAAATCTGTCGCTCGGGTACAAGAATGTTCACGAGAAGTGCACGATTCGCGTCTCAAATCTTCATCACTGCATGTGCTGTGAGTTTAACCTGCATTTTTCTGTGCATCCAATTTAAGTTCTGGTTCGGTTTAAGTGCAGGTCCGTTTCCAGAATCAAATCATTGAGGGTGCTTCTGAAATAAGTGAGAGTGCTATAGTAAAGTGCAGATGTAATGTGTAAACAACGGCTCCACCATAATAAGAATAGCAATGTACTGTACAGTGAGACATTTAAGATTTTAAGTCATTTTACAAATAATTGGAAAAGAATTTCAAAAATATTGATACAAAAATTCTAATATTTTTTCTAGTCTGCATTTACATTGCTTATTATTATTCTTATTATTGCATATTTTTGTCCCGTGTTATGGTAGCAAAGCGTGCAAAGAGAGTCAGTGTGAGATATAGGCTACATTTGAGTATTGTATCTTTTGATATAGTTTACAAAATAAAACAGTATTGAAATCATAATTGTAGTGCATTGCTTTGTTTTAAACCCCAAACATCTTACTTAAACATTCTTCATTAACAGTTATCCAGTTATTTGTAATAAGCTATGTCATTTAAAAAAAAAAAAAAATTAAAAGTAGTTTCAATGTAGCTAGCTACTTTTTGATAGTAACTTGTAGTGTAGCTAACTACTTTTTCAAAAGGGTAGCTTGACTGTAGTTTAACTACTTTAATTTATGAGTAGCTTGTAGCTTGTCAAACTACAGTTTCAGAGTAGCTTCCCCAACACTGTGAATATGTACGATATTGTTATTGTAGGCACTTCAAAATACAGTGAAAATGTATTTATTTTGAATTATTCAAATTTTTATAATACATTTTAAGAATACTTACCCCATCGACCGTATAAACGCTGTTATATGCTGTATCAAAGGGACACAAGCACTCAGATGTAAACAAGCCCTACATGCATGAGAAGCACATGGCGGAACGAGTAAAGGAGATGCGCTGAATGAAAGTGCACATTCACTCTCTGACAGCAGAGGGCGCTGATGGAACATCAGAAATGCTGTGGTTACCCCAGAAACCCCGTAAACAAAGCAGCTGTGCTACTACAGTATTTAAAATGCTTCAAACAGCCATTTGTTATTTTTGTATTCGCAATGTTGTTCAACACAGCACCGAATACTTATATTAATACTTGATTTAATAAGCTATTTATTTTCAAACATAATTTTTTAAAATAAATGTTTAAAGGCCCGCTAAAGTGTCTTGGAATTATTCAATCTGTTGACATAATTTCAACTGAAACAGGAAGACAAGGTGGGACATATTAAACAGCCCCACCCCTTTTTTAAAATAGCCAATAGCGTTTCATTTATATCACAGCTCGCATTTATATCAAAGCTCAAAGCTTTGGCTTCCTTCTAATTTCTAACCATTTCTCCTCCAAATCTCCTCCATATTGCTTTAAAATATAGCTTTGTTTGTAGTATTCAAATGGGTCCAATATGTTTTGTGGTCCACGGTGACTCGTGCATATGATCCGCTCTATGCTCTTGTGTCTCTGGACCAGAGTGCTTGTGCTGCGGCGGTTCACGTGACACTAACGCGAAAAAACAGACTTAATTCGTGTCAAAGGAAAGCATATTTACACTGAATCATTCACTATTCTCCACATAGTGTACTATGTGCCATTCACCATATAGAAACTAGTAAATGACCAGTTTCAGCCGCAGCTTCAGTGTCTGTTGATAGTGTAGGAGGGGCGGGACTTCAGATTCTAGAGAGCATTATGATTGGACTGAAGATCTGATTAGAATCTGAAGTGTGATGTGATGTCAAGAAAATCTGTGATCCATTTTAGCGGAAGTGAGAGACTAAGTTCTGAGTGCTTATATCTCTTAAATGTGAATTTTGTCATTGTTTTGGAGTACAGCAGCCTATTATAACATATTTGTACTGAAAGCTAAAAAACTTTCATTTTGATTTCACGGGACTTTAAGGTATGAAAATAAATCGCCTACTAACGTTAAATAATTTTACTTATTGTAAAGTGTTGCCTGTTGTTCTTTATAATTCTTTTGCACTTTAATCTGTTTGAAAAATGTTACTTTTTTTGTGTGTATTGCGAAACTATATTTAAATGTTCAGAGTTGTTTTTGTTATAAGAAAGTGTTCTTAAACCTGTTATAGTATAACAACACTTTTTTGCAACTTATTTCAATACCATGATAAAAGCTTCAGCAATTATCGCAACATGAAAATTTGATACCGTCACATGCCTACTTATAATTAACCAGACTGACTTTCTTTTTTTTTTTTTTTTTTTAGCTTTATTTATGTTTTAGGACAATATTACAAAGAAAAAACAAACAAAACAAAAGACAAGATCAACATAACATTACAACATTACAACAAAAAAAATACAAATAAATATGTAATCAAAAGTGTGGCTTAGCAAAACAATGAAAGTGCACAATCTGTATAATCAGGGTTGGGGAGTAACGGAATACATGTAACGGCGTTACGTAATCAGGATACAAAAATCCAATAACTAATTCATTACAGTTATGTCAAAAAACATAGTAATCAGATTACAGTTACATTTTGAAAAAAGGGGGAATACTATCAGGATTACAATGGCTTCATTTAAAACTAAATAAATCATTATTTTGTCATAACACCATATTAAGCGCTGCTTGATTATACAGCATTTCCTTGTTCCCTTTCGTGGGAACCCTCTGTATGATTGCGTCGTGAAGCACCTCTGTATCCAACCAATGATGCGACGAGACGTCAGAGGCGGGTGACGTCACGGACCAGGAAACTATAAAGCATACCCAGAACAAAGAACGCTAGCTTCTGTTGTCTTCAGCATGCGCTCTCTGTTATCTTGTATGTCTCATTTGGTGTTGTTTGTCCTGTTATATATCACACAGTGATCTCTTCGTCTGAGGACAAGAGTTTCAAAGCACAATAAGACAATATATATATAAATGGCGGATAAGACCAAGCAGCAGTTCACAAAGTGTGTGCCTCCCTGCACTCGGTTTATCTCGGGTGGGGACACACACGAGATGTGTGTGATATGTCTGGGAGTTGAGCATGCACAGGCAGCTCTCGAGGGAGCTGTCTGTGTACACTGTGAGCGGCTCACTCTCAGAGTGCTGAGGTCGCGCTGCGCGCTCTTCGAGGAGGGTGCCGCAGCGAGTGTTCCCCGCAGATCGGGTCCCGCTGCTGCCGATCGTGCATTCGTGGGGATCACAAATGGATCTGGTAGAGGGGGTTGATACGGGCTCTGCCTTATCTCTTCCCTTACCGGCCAGACCCAGTGTCTCTTCTCTGCTGGTGGAAGCACGCGCTGCGGTTTCTTCCGGCGACAGATCTAGCTCTCCAGGCCACCTGTGGCTCAATTTGTCGGATATGAAAGAGAGAGATAAAAACATCCTCATGGATGTGGCGGTGTCTCCTGTGGGCCTATTCGGCGACACAGTATCATCTGTCGTCGATAGGTTCCAGGAGACACGAAAACAATCAGCGGCCTTCCAGCGATTCCTTCCCCGCTGCGTCCATCCCCCCGAGGCTGCTGAGCGGGGGCAGCCTCGGCCGACAGCCTGCTCCTCAGTGCATAGAGCGCAACAAAAAGCCAGTGTGGCCACCCGTGCTCCCCCGCAGAGAGCTTGGGGACCGGGGCGGTCAGCACAGGCGAAGCCTTCCAGGAAACAATGACGGTCCTCAGATCTGCCTTACCCCCGGAAGGCTTCGCCTGGCTTCAAAGAAAAAGTCCTGACGCCAGCCGTCCGGGACTTACGAGGGCAGCCCCCTCCGGAGGGGTTCAGGTATTAAAAAATCTGGTATCCGTTCCCCTTCGGTACCCTCAGGGGGCCGTTCTGCCAACCCTGCCACCCAGTGTGCGTCAGGGCGCCGCGTCAGAACAACGAGCCAAGTGCTCAAAAAACACCAGAGACCAGTCTCGAGAGACTGGTTCCCTTAGTAGAATTTATGGAAGAATGGAAACGTCTCCCGAACATTTCGAAATGGGTGCTGCTCATGATAGAACAGGGTTACAGAATACAGTTCGGTTCTCGTCTGCCTAGGTTCAACGGGGTCCTTCCCACAGTGGTGACCCCAGAGCAGTCTCTGGTTATGGAACAAGAGGTTATGACGCTTTTGCGAAAAGAAGCTATAGAGAGGGTTCCTCCTCCCAGCAAAATGTCAGGCTTCTACAGCCGCTACTTCATTGTTCCGAAGAAGGATGGAGGGTTGCATCCGATCATAGATTTACGGGTGCTAAATCGATCTGTACGAAAGTTGAAGTTCAAAATGCTTACACTCAAACAGATTATCCCACAAATCAGGTCTGAGGACTGGTTTGTGGCGATAGACCTGAAAGACGCATACTTTCATGTATCCATCCATCCTTCTCACAGGAAGTTCCTCAGGTTTGCTTTCGGGGGCGAAGCTTACCAATACAGGGTTCTTCCTTCTCCTGCCAGACCCAGTGTCTCTTCTCTGCTGGGGGAAGCACGCGCTGCGGTTTCTTCCCCCCGGAGAGAGACACAGACGCTCAACGTATCTTCCTCCGAGGAGGTTGATGTGGAGAGTGTCGGGGCTGGTGATGAGGAACCGCCATCCTCATGTCCAGCTTATGAGGAGCTGCTGGAGGTAGTGACTAGGGCAGTCGATAAACTGAAAATAGACTGGCCCACGGAGAGGAGTGAGATGAATCCTAAAAGTAAACTTGATGAGCGCTTCCTCCCCGCACGGTCACTACCCCAGCGCCTGGTTCCTGTCCCAGGGACCCGTGTTGGGGACTTCTCGTTGTCGCGTAATGCTTACGATGGATGCTTCCCTCACGGGCTGCGGGGCGATCATGAGTGGTCGCTCGGCTCAGGGTCTATGGGAGGACCATCAGCTCTCCTGGCACATAAATCGGCTGGAGATGATGGTGGTGTTTCTTGCACTGAAACACTTCCTCCCAGACTTGAGGGGCCATCACGTGTTGGTTCGCACGGACAACACGTTGGTGGTCTCATACATCAACCATCAGGGGGGTCTACAGTCTGTTCAACTCTACAAATTGGCCCATCGGATTCTCCTGTGGGCCCAAGAAAAGCTCCTCTCAATAAAAGCAGCTTATATCCCAGGGCATCTAAATGTAGGGGCAGACGCCCTGTCGAGGCAGGGCCCGAGGCCTGGGGAATGGAAACTCCACACCGAGATGGTGGAGCTTATTTGGAAAAATTTCGGTCGAGCTCAAGTCAACCTGTTTGCCACAGAAGAGTCAACCCAGTGCCCTCTGTGGTATTCTCTGACGCACTCAGCACCTCTAGGGCTGGATGCCATGCTACAGACGTGGCCAAAAAGGCTGTGTCTTTATGCATTTCCCTCGGTCTCACTGCTCCCGGGAGTTCTGGAGAAAGTTCGCCAGGAAGGGGTCAATCTGATACTGGTGGCCCCGTACTGGCCGACCAGGATATGGTTTGCGGATATAATATCCTTACTACACGGCTCTCCCATGGAGCTTCCTCGCAGACAGGATCTCCTGTCGCAAGTGGGCGGCACGATTTTCCATCCCCGCCCAGAACTATGGAGGCTGTGGGCCTGGCCTCTGAGGGGGCAAGGCTCATAGATTCAGGTCTCACAACCGAGGTTGTGGAGACCATCCTTCAATCCAGAGCTCCCTCCATGAGGAAGTTGTATATGTACAAATGGAAACTGTTCTCTACATGGTGTAGTCAACGTAATATGGACCCTGTCGAGTCACCTATCAGCTTTGTGCTTCAGTTCCTTCAAGAAAAAATTTCAGAAGGTTTATCTCCTTCAACATTGAAGGTATATATAGCAGCCATTTCAGCTTGTCATGTTCCTGTGGGTGGTTCCTCGGTGGGTCGAGACCCCCTAGTCATACGCTTCCTCTGTGGTACACTGAGGCTGAGGCCTGTGGTACGTTCAAGGACTCCAGCATGGGACTTGACTATAGTGTTGCAAGGGTTAGCTGAGGCTCCCTTTGAACCAATAGAATAAGTGTCAGGGAAGTTTCTCACTTTAAAAACTATATTTCTTCTGGCTATATCATCTCTGAAAAGAATAGGAGATCTACAGGCACTATCGGTTGCTCCTTCGTGACTGGAATTTGCGCCTGGTATGGTTAAGGCGTTCTTGCATACTAGACCTGGCTACGTGCCAAAGGTCCCTACAAATGTTCTGGGTCCTATTGTACTCCAGGCCTTCTGTCCTCCTCCTTTCGAAAATTCGGATCAGGAGAAACATAATCTGCTTTGCCCAGTTAGGGCTTTGGATGCTTATGTCCACAGAGCTGCCCTGTGGCGAAAAACAGACCAGTTGTTCGTATGTTATGGGTCCCCCAAGAAGGGGGGCCCAGCATCTAAGCAGAGGATGAGCAAGTGGGTGGTCGAGGCCATCTCACTTGCCTACAAAGCAGCCGGACAGCCATGTCCTCTAGCTGTTCGTGCTCATTCTACAAGGGGTATGGCCGCTTCTAAAGCGTTAATGTCAGGAGTGTCATTAAATGATATATGTGATGCAGCTGGATGGTCATCCCAGCACACGTTCATTAGGTTTTATAACCTAGACATAACTCCTACTCTGGGTTTGACGTAGCGTCCATAGTTCCCACGAAAGGGAACGTCTTGGGTTACTGATGTAACCCTTGTTCCCTGAGTAAGGGAACGAGATGCTACGTCGTGTTGCCGTACCCCCTGCATACCTGTAAGCGTCTTGCTTCAGACATATTCCAGAAGCTAGCGTTATTTGTTCTGGGTATGCTTTATAGTTTCCTGGTCCGTGACGTCACCCGCCTCTGACATCTTGTCGCATCATTGGTTGGATACAGAGGTGCTTCATGACGCAATCATACAGAGGGTTCCCATCACGTCATTGACGTAGCATCTCGTTCCCTTATTCAGGGAACAAGGGTTACATCAGTAACCCGAGACGTTCTGTTGCCAGTGATGACTCATGTGAGCCACCCGCTGGTGCATGTGCAAACAACACCCATTTTAATATTGCAAAATATAATTTATCAGATTTAAAAAAAAAAAAAAAAAAAAAGATTGTTGAGACCCATTCAAATGTATGGAACATGTAACATTTAAAAACTTGCAGAAATTGAGAAGAAATAATTAAAATTAAATTTAAAAATGCAATTTATTTACAGCAAAGTTGACTCCTTACAGTAAAGTTTACCTTACTTTTCTTTCTTTCTTTCTTTATATATGTGACCTTGAAGTAATCCAAAAGTAATCAGATTACATTACTTTCATATTGTGGTACTTGGATTACGTTACTGAATACTTTTTTTTATGAAGTAATTTGTAACTGTAACGGAATACATTTTTAAAGTAACCCTCCCAAGTCTGTGTATAATCAAAAAAATTTTATTGAAAGGGGAAAAAATGCTGGAACAAAGACTACGTCTACGTCCAACAATAAAACACGTTCCATGACATATTGCTTAAAAGGGTCCCAAGCTTTATTAAACTTGTTCCCTTTCAAGGGAACTTGCGCTGCGTCGAAACGTTGCGGGAACGCCTCTGCATGATTGCGTCGTGAAGCACGTATGAAATCAGTCCAATGGAGTGACGGAACGTCATAGGCGGGTGACGTCACTGATCAGGAAACTATAAAGCCTACCCGAAACCCCATTCATTCAGCTTCTGTGCCTTCAGCAAGCGCTATATTTGAAATCGTGTGTCCTATTTATTGTTGTCTGTTTTTCACAAGCATATATATATATAGGGCGCTGCCCTATCTCAGCCCTCACCTGTCAGATCTGGTGTCTCAATTCAGAGTCAGGAAGCACGCGCTGCGGTTTCCTCCGCTCGGGTTGAGGCAGCTGCATTAATGGAATCCAGTTCTGAGGAATTGGGTGTTGTTAGTATAGCAACAGGAGAGACTGAAGACTCGCCACTTCAGTCTCCTGCAAGTGAGGAGCTTATGGAGGTTTTAACTCATGCCGTGGCCAAGTTAAACATTGATTGGCCAGCCAAGAAACAAGAACTGCAAGTTAAAAGCAAATTAGATGAACAATATTTACCATCTAGATCAGCTCAACCTCCACGTCGGGGCTTAACGTTTTTTTCCCGACCTCCACACCAAAGTGTCAAGGTTGTGGAAGAGACCAGTCTCATATGGTTTTTACACACCACAAACATCCACATACAGCAATGTATTAGGTATGAAAAAGCACGGTTATGGGGCGATGCCAAAGGCATAAAAGATGCTTGCGAGCCATCTCTCCCTTCAATCGGCATTGCCCACCAAGCCACTTAAAACTACATCTGCGCTGGTGGGCAAAGCATACTCGGCCGCGGGTCAGGCTGCGGCGTGCCTGCATACTATGTCCATCTTGCAGGTATACCAAGCCAACCTCCTAAGAGACCTGGGGGAAAGTGAAGAAGTGGGGGCGGATGTCATTCAGGAGTTGCGTCAGTCACCTGACTTAGCTCTCCATGCCACCAAGGAGACGGCCAAATCCATCGGCTGGTCTATGGCAGCCCTGGTGGCCACGGAGAGGCACTTATGGTTGAATCTCACTGACATCAAAGACAGAGATAAGACCTTTCTCCTGGATGCTCCGCTCAACCCTTCTGGCCTCTAAAGTTACGCTATTTAAAGCTGTCACGAGAGGTTCTTAGAGTTGAAGAAACAAGCAGCAGCTTCACAACAGTTCCTTGACTGGTGCTCCCAGGGCGGGAGCAGCCGAAGCAGAGTACGAGCTCCTCACACAAACAACAGCAGAAGCAGAGTGTTGCCATCCATGCTTCCCCTCTGAGGAGGTGGTCCTCGAAGTCCTCAAAGGGCAAGGTGGATCTGAGGACCGTCATTGCTTCTAAGAGGGCTTCGTCGAAAAAGTCCTGACAGCAGAAGGGTCAGGACTCTGAGGGTGGTCCTCTCCGAAGTCAGGCGCCGTTTACCACTCCATATGGTGCCCGTCTTTCTTTGGTGCTCTCAGGGGGGTGCTCGGCCAACCTCGCCGCAATGCTGGGGTGCGTAGAGGGTCCCCGCCAGTCACCCGAGGGTGGCTCGCGCTCTCTGATGCAGCCAAGCCAGTTGTTCCCTGCCGGTGTGCCGCTCCAGGGCACTGTGCTGGCTGCCCAAAACATACCAGAGGCCAGCCTCAAGAGGCTGGTTCCCTTAGTAGATTTTCTGGCAGAATGGAAACATCTGTCAAATGTATCTCATTGGGTCCTGCAGACAGTAGAAAAGGGATATGCTATTCAGTTCAGAACACGCCTACCTCGATTCAGCAGGGTTCTGCCCGAGCAGGCTCTGGTTTTGGCACAGGAAGTAGAGACTCTGCTGCAAAAAGAGGCTATAGAAAGGGTTCCTCCTCCCGGCAGGGAGTCAGGATTTTACAGCCGGTACTTCATTGTTCCAAGAAAGGATGGGGGGTTGCGTCCCATTTTAGATCTGAGCCAGCTAAATTGCTCTGTACAAGTTCAAGATGCTCACAGTCAAACAAATTGTGTCACAAATCAGGTCCGAGGACTGGTTTGTCGCGATAGGTCTAAAAGACGCATACTTCCATGTATCCATGTCACCCCTCACCTTTACCAAATGTGTAGATGCGGCACTGACGCCCTTGCGCATGCAGGGCATCCGCATTCTAAACTATATCGACGATTGGTTGATTCTAGCTCAGTCAGAGCAGATGGCGGTTCAACATCGAGATGTTGTTCTCGCACACATGAAAAAGTTGGGGTTGAGGTTAAACGCAAAGAAAGGTGTGTTCTCTCCAGCTCAGAGAACCACTTATCTAGGCGTGGTGTGGGATTCGATTGTCATGCGAGCTCGTCTGTCGCCTGCCTGCATAGCATCGATATCTCTCAGCTGTAACAGACATAAAGCTAGGCCAGCTACTCACTGTCAAACAGTTTCAGAGACTGTTAGGTCTTATAGCAGCAGCGTCCAACGTGACAACTTTTGGCCTGCTGAACATGAGACCATTACAGTGGTGGCTCAAAACCAAGGGGTTCTCTCCGAGGAGGAATCCTTCTCGTGTGATCAAGGTCACACAGCGCTGCCTTTGTGCCTTAGTCACATGGAAACATCCTTGATTTCTGTCCCAGGGACCTGTGTTGGGAGCTCTTGGTCGTCGAGTCACGCTAACAACAGATGCATCCCTCACGGGCTGGGGATCATGTGTGGTCGCTCTGCTCGAGGTCAATGGCAGGACCATCATCTCTCCTGGCATATAAATCGCCTGGAAATGTTGGCAGTATTTCAGGCTCTGAAACACTTCCTTCCAGACCACAGAGACCATCATGTACTGGTTCGCTCTGACAACACATCGGTGGTCTCGTACATAAACCATCAGGGGGGTCTGAGGTCGCGCCCGTTATACAGACTGGCTAATCAGATCCTCCTGTGGACCCAAGGGAAGCTGCGCTCAATCAAGGCGGTTTATATCCCAGGGTACCTCAATTTGGGAGTAGACATCCTGTCGAGACAGGGGCCGAGGCCCAGGGAATGGAGACTTCACCCCGAGGTGGTGGAGCTCCTATGGGAGAACTTTGGTCGAGCCAACATGGATCTGTTTGCATCTCGAGAGATGACTCACTGTCCATTATGGTTCTCCATTACAAACCTAGCACCTCTGGGGCTGGATGCCATGGTACAGGGGTGGCTGAGGCTACATTTGTATGCTTTTCCCCCGATTGCGCTGCTCCCGAGAGTTCTGGAGAGAGTTCACTGGGATGGGGCCAGTCTGTTGTTAGTAGCCCCATTCTGGCCAGCCAGAGTATGGTTCTCGGACCTGATATCCCTTCTAGATGGCTCTCTGATAGAGATTCTGCTCAGGACGGACCTTCTCTCTCAGGCGAGTGGGTCGATCCTTCACCCCCGCCCGGAGTTGTGGAAACTGTGGGCTTGGCCTCTGAGGGGGCCCAGCTCATGAGTTCAGGTCTCTCAGCTGAGGTTGTTGAGACCATCCTCCACTCCAGAGCTTCCTCCACGAGGAAACTCTATTCCTTGAAATGGAGGTTATTCACTTCATGGTGCGAGAATCACCAGTGGGACCCAGTTAACTGCCCCATCGGTGCAGTGCTGGAGTTTCTGCAGGAAAGATTTTCCACAGGGCTATCCCCCTCCACAATAAAGGTGTACATGGCAGCCTTAGCTGCTTACTATGCTCCTTTGAGTGGTGTATCTTTGGGGAGACACCCACTTGTTACTCGTTTCCTTCATGACACTATGAGACTTAGACCTGCAGTTCGCACGAGGGTGCCGGCCTGGGATTTGGCCGTTGTGTTCCAAGGCCTCTCTGTGGCTCCCTTCAAACCTATTGAAGAAGTTCCTGAGAAGCAGTGTTAATTTCGTTGACGAATAATTTTACACTTTTTCAGGAACGAAAACGAGACGATGACTAAATAAAAGTGCGTTTTGAATGACTAAAACTATGACTAAAATCTACTCTAATTTTCATCAACGAATAAAAACGAGACGAAAATGAAAGAGAGGGACGATTTGGGAAGATATCCAGTCAGGACTGCTGTCCTGTGTGGAAGATGTGCACATTGTGTAATGTGCTGATCTAACCGTGGGAAACGCGGCGCTGTTGCGCGCTCTACAGGCTCACACAGCAGCACATCTGATTGAATAGCGGATATTTATGCCAAGCGATTGCTTATAAGCTAATGTTGGTGAATTATGACAATGTTTACTACACGATTTTTATATGGTAATATGTTTTAGACGGTTGTAAGAATGCATATTTATCACCCTCATGAGCAGCCTGCTACAGTGCAGACCGCAGACATTTCAGAATAAGAGTCACGGTGTATTTCAGTATGGTTTATAATTATTTTTTCCTGGTCATTGTTATTTTGTTTACACAATAAACTGTATTTAATTTTTTTAAATTTCTATTTAATTCATAGTAAACTACTGTATATTCTGTCACAGTAAGGAAAGACTAAGAATATTGTTTGACACATTATTCAATATATTTTACAAGTATAAGGGTTATTATAGTTAACTAAACCTAAAACCAAAGAAATCTTCATTACTTGAAATAAACATATAAAAATGTAAACTTATTTTATTTCATAGTTTCTAAGCTTTAGCTTAACCTGATGTATTAAAATAAACAGAAATAAAAACGTATAGACATTTAACACTCTGAGGTCTGAGGGTATCGCCGGCGATACCACCGCGTTTTTTTCTTACCAGTGTGAAAGAGACTCAAAATACTCTGTCAATGTTGCACATACAATTAAGAGTTAAACACCATTTCAATCTGTTGAATATCTTCTTTCATTTGTGTACACTCAGAGTAAAAACAAAATGCTGTGCTTTTTGTAAAATAAAGAAAACTAACATGATGCGTGATCTCTCCTCTCCCTCTGAACAAAGTCCAATCTGATAGTTCTCAGAAAATGAACTGTAACTTAAACTTTTGTCTAAAGAAACGTTGAAATGTCAGGTTTTAAATCGTGTAAGTCAAATCGAAAACAAAAATTCTGTGTTTATGTAATCTGTATGAAAAGTGAGCCATGTCAGAAGTCCGTGATTCAGCTCATTATCCGCTAATGCGGCCACGCCCACGGAGCCAGCGCTATTCAGACGCTAATTATGAGTCAATACAGGCATACATAATCTCAATCGTGTATTTATTGTCTTGAAAAGTGTTTATCTGTATGTAAAATCCATAGTTAGCGAACTCTAGAAGACATGCAGTTAGTTCCTGGTTCTTCTTCTTCTTTATATGGATTTGTGGCCTAAAGGTGTACAGAGCGCCCTCCGGCTGCAAGTATGAATTGTATCCAGCACTCATAGTGATGATATATAGAATAAATATTACTCCTCTGTATAGAAATTTGACATAAACATATAAGAATCCATCAATATTTCTCCAAATGTGCATGCTTTAAGCTAAAAGCCTATATGAAATGCCATAGAGGTAACATAATTGTTCAGACACTTTGCATCACAGAAATACATTATATTTTAAAGAATATAATAGAATACCATTATTTTAAATTGAGCTGAGACATGATTACAGAGGGTTTTTTCACACCCTACCTGACTGAAAGGCCTCATTAATATGCAAGTCATTTCAGGTCATTATTATTTGATTCTTTTGTCTTCTCAGGTGTAAATGGCCCATTATTCATGATCATTCACGCCTCCACGCATACTGTGTTTCTTGACAAAAAGTGTCTTACAAAAACTAAATCAATATATTGTTTTATATGAAGGAGTAGGCAGCATAATTTTTACATAATTCTGAAGCCAAAACTCTAGTCTACAACCTCCAATACCCAGAAGTCTTATAAACACAGATTTAATATACTTTTTTTGGCCTTATTTCAGTGACTTAAGTTTTTTGTTTTTTCAATAACCACGCATAAACGTTATTCCTTCAAAAACACAAACATGTACATACATGTTCCTCACATATTATTGTAGCCTAGTTTGTGCTGAATACAGTGTAATGACACTTGTGTCATTAATGTGTTTATGAACAACTGAAAAAAGCACAAATGTCAGGGCATGTCAAAACTTCTCCAGGCCCCAAATCAGCCTCAGACTCCAGAGGGTTAAAAGCAAAAACTAAAAGACATAAACACAAAAAATTACTAAAACTTTTAACTAAAATTACAATGAAAGCAGAAAAACTAAAAAATCAAATCTAATAAAAAATTTGAAACAAAAACTATAATAGTACCTCAATGATAAGTGTGTCAATCCCTGAAAAGTACTGAATTTTGCTCTTTCGTGAAAAGACAAAAGACTATGACTAAAACTAAATCAAAATTTGCTGTCAAAATTAAGACTGCTAAGAAGTTTCTCACCCTTAAAACTATCTTTCTGATTGCTATATCATCTCTCAAGAGGACTGGAGACATTCAAGCACTCTTGGTATCTCCCTCGTGCCTGGAATTTGCACCCAGAATGGTTAAAGCTTTTCTGCACCCTAGACCGGGTTACATTCCTAAGTTCTCTACTAATATTGTAAGACCTATCGTACTACAGGCCTTCTGTCCTCCTCCCTTCCAGACATCAGACCAGGAGAAATTGAATCTGCTCTGCCCTGTGAGGGCATTAGATGCGTATGTCCACAGATCTGCCCTGTGGAGGAAATCGGAAGAGTTGTTTGTCTGTTTCGGGTCACCTAGAAAAGGTCACCCTGCATCTAACAGAAGATGAGCAAGTGGGTGGTCGAGGCCATCTCACTTGCTTACGAGTCAGCTGGTCAGCCTTCACCATTGGCTGTTCGAGCTCACTCGACCAGGAGTATGGCCGCTTCCAAAGCGATATTGTTAGGAGTTTCTCTCCAAGAAGTTTGTGATGTGGCAGTCTGGTCCTCACTGCATACCTTCTTGAGATTCTATGAACTGGACCTCAACTGGCGCAGGTGCTATCGTCTTAGTGTGCGCATTGATTTCACACAGACGGTCACTTGCTCATATGGCGACGTGGGTATTAGCGTTCCCACAGCGTTTCGATGCAGCACGAGTTCCCTTGAAAGGGAACCCCAGGTGAAAAAAAGTACATTTCTATAATGTACTTAAAGTGCTATGGGTTCAAATGTACTATAAGTAGTATCTAAATACATTTTTTAAATACAGAGATAGTATATTAAAAGCACATTTAAATTCATATTTCATGGTGTCTCAAAATAGCACAGTTGAGTACACTTAGATGTTCTTAAGATTATCTTAAGAAGTACCAAAAAATAATTTTTAGTATATCAAGTACAAACTTAGTGCGCGAAAATAGAGCACTTTAGGTACATTATTGAAATGTACTTTTTTTTCCACATGGGACGTCACCCGCCTATGACGTTCCATCACTCCATTGGACTGATTTCATACGTGCTTCACGACGCAATCACGCAGAGGCGTTCCCACAGCGTTTTGACGCAGAGGCATCCCTATTCAGGGAACTAAGGTTACATACATAACCAAGACGTGGTGAACCTCTTATAGAATGAGATGACGTAGATGAACCTCTTATAGAATGTTTGATTTTTTCCCCCCTACTTTAGGAAAAAGAGGACATCACGATCCATTTTGTTGGGGTTGGAGGCCTCTGATCCTTCCACTTCAGCAATATTAATCGTTTGGCTAAGAGCATGATAAAAGCTATACAATCAGATTGTATACTTGCAAGATTATATGATACAGGAGTAATTCCAAAAATTTCCGAACTGTTTCAAATGAAGTCACCATAAAGGTGATTAGTGTTTCCAATAGTTAAGCTCAAAACATTAACTAAATTATTGTTTATTTGTTATAACTAAATTATTGTTCTAACCATCATTCCATGCTGCATGTGCCAGAAGGGGGCTGAATCTCGACTGAATTTATGTGTACTGTAAAACATGAACCCATTTTTTCGGTAGACTAATGGCAAAGGTATCACTGAAAATTAAACCAAATACAATGTATGGAGTAAATTAGAATGTACAGTGCTTTCTCATATCATCTGTGTGCAGATTCTTGACTGGTTTGTACAGATTTGTCTGGCTCTGCAGTGTCTTCATGAAAACAATGTTCTCCACAGAGATATAAAACCTCAGGTATGCACTGGCAAAGCTCAAAAATAATTAATCAACATGCAAGCCAAATCTGATCATTTATGTGTTCATGTGATGATTTTAAAATTTCCTGTTGTTATTCTAGAATGTTTTTCTTACCGAGGATGGTTACATCAATCTAGGAGATTTTGGATGCTCAAAAGTACTGAAAAGGTTAAATAAACTGAAATAAACTCAAAAATATAATTTTTGAATAGATTTTATCACTTCTATGAAATTGATAATTTAATGGTTTAATGATGATTATTGATTTTTCAGTGCTGATGATTATGCAACATCAATTGTGGGTGCAGAGCTCTATACCAGCCCAGAAATCTATCAAAACAGACACAATTACAAAAGGTATGCTTCCTGTTAAAGATATGGTAACACATACATTGAAAGTTGGGTATTCAGATGAAGGTTTTAATTGTTCACAACAACACAATTTACTGCATTAAATAAGAAACTAACTAAATTATACTGACATTGTGTAGTGACATATGGTCATTGGGATGGTTGATCCATGATCTCTGCATGCTGGATGTGTGGGTGAGTATACTCTTCTCTTCTCAAAAAGAAAAAAAAATCTCTAATTGCTTAACCAATGTAGAGTCTATCCCAGTGTCTTAGGCCATAGACAGGGAAAGAGCCTGGACATATGGTCCATTCATAACAGTGCATTACATCATATCCATGAACACAAAACAAAACAAAACAAAAAAAAACAAAAAAAAACTTCTTCAGGTACAAAACTCTGTTTGCATAGATGCTGAAATGTACAACATAGGCCTACACAGCAAAACTGTCTGTTTTGACAGACTTTTTTTTTTTTTCAAGAAATGGTGCATCATTCAGAAAACAAGAATCAGCATATAAATCTTATCAATGGTGACAGAGAATGGTAAACAGAGAATTTACTCACATTTGGTGTCCTGCACGGCAAAACATGACAATGTTTTTAACCCCAATTTTGAGAGCAACAGTGAGTGATGTGATCATATGCCAACAAAATGTGATCAAGCCAGAAGAATAGCTTGAGAACTTTATTATATTTACTCTCGCTGCATCATCTTGTGAGCTTTTAGTATGCTTTACAGATGCTCAGTAAGGTAATTTAAGCGTTTTCAGACGCTTCAGTGTTTGGAAAATGCTTGAAAACGTAGTGTTTTTAAATGAGAACTCCGTTTTCAAATGTCTCTAGATTAACGTAGACGTAGCCTAATCCAGTAACCCTGAGTTCGTTCAACTACAATCATTGTACAGGCCCCATGTATCTTCAATAATCAAACAATCATCACTCAATCACTTAAGGCCAATTCACATGTTTAATTAAATGTTTTTAAATAAAACATTTCACATATATCGTAGCAATCATGTATTTATTGTCTTTAAAAGTGTCTATTTGCATGTTATATCGATCTCTGGAAGCCCCTGTTAGTTCCTGGAATGTCACACATTCTTCATATTCATAACTCCTGACGCATATTAACAAATTACAGTCACTATATGATATTGAGAGTTCTTCATCAATTCCATTTGAGGACAAAATGTGCCCTCAGGCTGCAAGTATGAATTGAAAACAGTGCATCAGAGTATTCAGTGCTCGTAATGATTAAAATGGTGCATTTTAGGTCAAAATTGAATAAATATTACTCCTCTGTATAGAAATTTAACATAAACATATGAGAATCCTTCAATATTTCTCCAAATGTGCATGCTTTTGAGCTAAAAGCCCTGAGAGATGTTGTTAAGTGTTTTTTCTGTGTGGTGTGAATTTGCCTTAAAGGGATAGTTCACCCAAAGATAAACATTTTGTCATTACTTACCCTCAATTTGTTCCAAACTTGTATGAGTGTCTTTTTTCTGTTGAACACAAAAGAAGAATTTTGGTAATCATACAGCTGATGGCACCCATTGACTTCCCAATTTTTTTTTTACTATATAATATCTTCTTTAGTGTTCAGAACAAAGAAACACATACAGGTTTGGAACAACATTTTCACTTTTGGGTGAAATATCGCTTTAACACTGCCTCAATGTTACTTTTAATATCCTGCTGGTAGTTCTCATATGAACACAGAGCACTGTTAATTTAACACTAAAGAATTTACTGTGTAAATTTTCAAATATCATTACTTAGTATGATTTCTAAGCTGCTTTCCTCATGGGGACCAAAAATGTCCAACAGATGTATTTTCTGCAAGAGATATACACAGAATACACATCATTTAGTCAGTCTGGGAATACATAAGGAGACAGACTTGAATTGAGACAGACTAAATCAATAATGGCAGTATCTCAGATGCTTGGAGAATGTCTAGGTTACTATTGTAACCCCCATTGCCTGAAGGAGGGAACAGAGAAGTTTCGTTGATACTGATGTAATGGGATCTCACCTGGGAGCCCAATCACCTCCAAGTGGTACAAAACGAGGTTTGGGAATTCCAATGGGAATTGAGATTTACATGCCGAGCCGCACCCACCCGGCACATCTGGGTATAAATAGGACAGGCATACTCACTTTCATTCATGTTTTGCTGAGGAGTAGATGTTTAAGCTCACGTGACTCAAGGGGCTTGAAGAGAGCTTTCTGTAGGCCCGCCAGGGCGACCGAGAGGTGCCAAGAGGGTAGAAGGTGAGGCCAAGGAGGATTTAACCTCCTGGCGCCTCTCAGGAATCTGATGATCAGATCATGCTTTCCCAGTGCCCTTCCACCAACCACATTGTGATGTGCTGTGTTACAACCCTGGCTCTAGGGAAGCAACATAAAGGACACAGAGACCAAAATCTACCAATTAAAGATTTATTAAATTATAAAAGAAAAAGGGGACTGTTGAATAGGCAGTGTTGACTACAAAACCAGAGAGAGAGAGAGAGAGTGAGAGCGGGTGTCCTGGATTTAAAATGGCTTCCTTTAGGTGTCATCAATTAACCAATTGGTCACAAGTGGGTTACCAGGCAACTGTAACGAATCACAGGTTAGGACTGGCAATACAAGACACTAGAGGAAAAACAAACAGGACATAACACCCACACCCTTAAAATGTTGCTATAGGATAACCTATGGCAACATTAACATGTACATGAGATAAAACAAGCACTTACGACCTTGACAGGGCATCTGCCAAAACATTATCCTTCCCACGAATATGGTGGAATATAAGATCATAGCCCTGCAAAAACAGGCTCCACCCCATTAAGCGCTGGTTAGGGTTTCTCATGCTGTGGAGGAACACTAAAGGATTATGGTCAGTGTAAATAATAAGCGGGACACTGGATGAGACATACACCTCAAAATGTTTCAAAGCAAGGATATGGGCCAAAGCTTCCTTCTCAATTGTAGAATAGTGCTTCTGATGGACATCGAATTTCTTTGAATAAAAACACACAGGATGTTCAACACCTACTGAATCGTCCTGGAGAAGAACAGCACCAACCCCAAAATCACTAGCATCCACAGCTAACTTGAACAGCTTGTCAAAATTAGGAGCAGCAAGGATAGGAGAACTACTCAACAGTGCCTTCAAAAAGGCCACCTGACATGACTCGGTCCACACAAAAGGAACCTTTGGACTAAGCAGATTGGTTAGAGGTACAGCAACAGTGGCAAAATTCTTGCAAAAGCTCCTATAATAACCTACCATACCTAGGAAGCGCTTTAACTCCCTTCGAGATGATGGTACACTAAAGTTCACAATGGCCTCTACTTTTGCTCCCACTGGAGACACATGACCATGGCCAACCACTTTGCCCAGGTAAATTACTGTAGCTTGTCCAAACTTACACTTAGAAAGGTTCAAAGTCAAATTTGCCCTTGTCAGCCGCTTAAACACATCACGAAGCTGGTCCAAATGTTGAGACCAAGTAGCGCTGTAGACAACTATGTCATCAAGGTATGCCTCACAACCTACCATTCCTTCCAACACCTTATTGACCAGGCGCTGAAAAGTGGCGGGTGCATTTTGCATCCCGAATGCCATAACGTTATAATGGCAGAAGTCATCGGGGTTCACAAAAGCAGAGATCTCACGAGCTCGCTGGCTAAGTGGAACCTGCCAATATCCTTTTAACAGGTCCAACTTAGTTACAAAAGATGCAGAACCCACTTGGTCAATACAATCATCTAGTCGTGGAAGAGGATATGAATCAGGTTTAGTGATGGCATTCACCTTGCGAAAATCTGTACAAAAACGTAAAGACCCATCCTGTTTCTCAACTAATAAACATGGTGAACTCCAAGCACTAGAGGTTGGTTCAGCTATGCCATGATCTAACATATACTCTACCTCCTTACGCAAAAGTTGGCGTTTAACTGGATTGACCCTATATGGATGTTGTTTAATAGGGACAGCTTGGCCCACATCAATGTCATGTTCCAGCACGTTGGTACAAATTGGAACATCAGAAAACAAGGCCATATGTTGCCCAATTAACTGAATACTATCAGAGCGCTCAGAAAGATTAAGAAAGGACAAATGAGAGTCCAAATCAACCAGAATTTCAGAATTTGGCAATTTCAGTGACAGCGACACCGTTTTCGGTCTCAACAAATGGGACATCAAGTACAGCCAAGGCCTTGACCTCTGTAACAGCTGTGTGATTACGGTCAAAATAAGGTTTTAATAAATTCACATGGCACATGCGGGTTTTCCTTTTACGATCTGGAGTCTTAACCAAATAGTTACACTCACCAACTTGCCGATCAATGGTATATGGACCACTGTATTGAGCCTGCAATGCAGAACCCGGTATTGGTAAGAGCACAAGCACCTGGTCTCCTGAACAGAACACACAATGTTTAGCCTTTCGGTCATACCAAGTCTTCATTTTCCCCTGAGCCGCTTTTAGATTTTCTTTGGCCAGTTCACATGCCCTACTAAGCCTGAAACGAAAGTTAGACATAGTCCAAGAGGTTAGTAGTTGTAGAATACTCAACATCCAACCACTTCTCCTTTACCAATTTCAAAGGCCCCCTCACAGTATGGCCAAACAAGTTCAGCTGGACTGAAACCAAGGGATTCCTGAACAACCTCTCTAACTGCAAAGAGGAGTAGTGGAATGCCATCATCCCAGTCTCTCTCAAACTCTTTACAGTAGGTCTTCAGCATTGTCTTGAGTGTTTGATGGAATCTCTCAAGTGCACCTTGAGATTCTGGATGATACGCAGATGAGATGTTATGGTGAATAGACAACTGCTTTAACACCTGGGAGAAGAGGCGAGACATAAAACTAGACCCTTGATCAGTCTTGATCAGACTGAACAACTCTTGGTAGCCCAAACACTGTGAAAAACTTAATAAGGGCTTTAGAAATGGCAGGGGCTGTGACCTTACGCAATGGGACGGCTTCAGGAAACCGTGTCGCTGCACACATGATTGTGAGAAGATATTGGTTACCTGACTTGGTACGTGGGAGAGGTCCAAACACAGTCAATCAAAACATGTTCAAATGGCTCTCCAATCGCAGGAATAGGATGTAGTGGAGCTGCAGGAATAGACTGGTTAGGTTTACCTGTAATCTGACAAACATGACACGATCTGCAATACTGAGCCACATCTGATTTCACTCCAAGCCAGAAAAAATGCCTTAACACACGATCCAAAGTCTTCCTGATACCCAAGTGGCCAGATAGACAAAAATCATGAGCAAGATACAAAATGTCAGACCGATAAACTTCTGGAACCACTACCTGAAACACGCTGCTCCAGTCATCCTCACTTGACATTTTTGGATCTGTCCACTTTCTCATCAAAACCCCATCACTAATAAAATAACCAGAAGCTACATTTGATAGTGCTTCATCTGACGCTACATCTTCAAACATTGATGACAATGTAGGGTCTTGTTCTTGCTCAACAATTAACTGCTCACGAGATGGAAACATCTTTCCATACCCTGTCAAGTTCATATCACCTTGGGCCATGAAAGTATCATAAAGTGGAATAACAGATTGATTATTGGAAGGCTTACCTTCGACATGTTTCTTGGTTGACATGGCACGAGTAGTTGCACAAACAGGAAATATTTCTGGAAATGCCAATTCAAGCTCATCTAGACTATCTGACTTATGGACAGTACAGGTTAGTTCAGGGACAGCTAGCACTTTACCCCCAGCTAAATCATTCCCTAGAATAAAGGACACGCCATCTATAGGAATCTGGGAACAGAGTGCAACAACAACATCCCCAGAGACTAAATCCGATTGGAGATTAATGTTATGTAAAGGCATAGACAAAAATCCTCCACCAAAACCTCTGACAAGTACCTCTGAACCTTGAGCTGATGCATCATTAAAAAACAAGACATCATGAAGAATCACAGATTGAAAAGTTCCAGTATCTCTCCAGATTTTGATAGCTTGTCTCTGTTCAGGGTCAGCAGACAGACACACAAAACCATCCATCAAAAATGATGAGGAGCCAGCTAACTCACCTTTCTTGGATGGAACATTAGCAACAGAGGATGCCAATGGAAAACTTGGCACAGGACTTACAAAAGCTACAGTTTTTGTAGATTTCTGTTTCTTGCTTAGAACTGGACAGTCTGCAATAAGATGACCTGGTCTCTTACAATAAAACAAGCCCTTTCTGAAATTGAACCATCATTAGTTATCTTCTTGACAGATGAGGCGGCAAGGGGCACAGACCTTACAAACCGAGACCTATTGGGCTTACTCTGACCCTGAAACTCAGCCTGTTTGTCACCAAAATTTACCTTGTGGGTCAAAACAAACTCATCTGCCAAGATTGAAGCTTGTTCTAAAGTCACTGCCTTCTGCTCATTCAAATAAACAGATACAACCTCAGGCAGACAGTTTTTAAATTCAAGCAAAATGAGTTGTCTAAGATGTTCCTTACTTTCCACCTTCTGAGATGTACACCACCGATCAAACAGATTCTCCTTCTGTTTTGCAAACTCAACATAAGTGTGGTGAGCAAATTTGGTACAACTACGGAAGCGTTGGCGGTAAGCTTCAGGAACAAGCTCATATGCCTTCAATATAGCTGCTTTAACCTCATCATAATTAGTACTCTTTTCAAGGCTTAGAGCAGAATAAGCTTCCTGAGCTTTACCCACCAAAACACTTTGTAAGAGCAAAGTCCACACAGTTTTAGGCCACTTTGATGTGGTTGCCACACGCTCGAAATGAGAAAAATATCGCTCAACATCTTTTTCAGAAAAGGGAGGCACTAACCTAATATGGCTTCCTACATCAAATGGGGAAACATCACCTCTAGGAGTTTCACAGGCAGCTTTTAACTCCAACTCTTTAAGAAACCGATCATGCTCAAGATACATTTGTTTCTCTCTAAATTGTCTCTCTTTCTCCTTAGCTTCTAGCTGTTTCTCCTGTAATGCTAGCTCCTTGAGCCTAAGCTCAATTGCAGCATCAGACAAAGGAGCAATCATGGATTGTGCAAAAACCTCCTTAACTTTCAAGACACCATTATCAATCAAAACACTTCTAATAATTTCCTTCACACTATCCTTCAGTCGCTTCTCACTACTTGTGATGGGAATATCATAATGAGAGGCCAACTGCAAGAGTTTTTGTGAAAAACTCAAGTAACTCTGAATTAAGGTTCATTAAGGAAATCTTCTATAGAAGCCATTACTAAACTCAACTCTAACTACAGTAAAATGCAGCCAACACAATAGGTCCACAATAGCACACAGCTACAAAATTAACAATAAGCAGCAAAAATGCTCTCTCAAACAAAGCTTTTAAAGCTTTAAACACAGAAGTAGAACTAGAAATCCCAGCAAACTACAAACATAGAAAATTACTCACCTCAGACAAGAAAACACTTCAATGCAACTTGTCAGTAATCACAAATACCTAAATACTGGGCATTAGTCTACACTAAAGTCCACAAAGGAACTTACACACAAAAGCTGCTAACACACTAAAGTTAGGATCATGGACCAAAAAAAAAAAACCCAAAAGTGCCTCAAAATGCTTAACTCACCTAACTTAATTACCCTTTCAGTCCCTTACAAATAAACAAAATAAAGTGAGCATGGTTGTTGAGCCCAAACATAAAACACATGAGAGACACCCGGATACCTGCCTATAATTTTCTAACTCCTATCTATCTTCTGAGGTGTACCGGGCACGAGGCGACTTTAAAAGCAAAAACTCAACAACTGTAGGCCATATAATCAATGGTCACACAGTTGTGAACTGCTTACCCCCGACAGAGAACAAGTCTCCACCCACAATAACCTCGAAAATAAAAAAGGAAAAACAACAAAAGAGTGAACCGATGGAAGGATTGAATCTTCAACCCAGCTGGAACTCTCACCCTACCTAACCGAGAAACTCATGCACATTAAATAAAGATACTCAAACAACCATACTCACCAACAGCTCTCAATCAAAAGGGGAAAAATATACAATTTCAAAGTATCAAAAGAAAAAAACAAATGGTTTTTACCAACAAAATTGGACGAGCCCCCATTATGTTACAACCCTGGCTCTAGGGAAGCAACATAAAGGACACAGAGACCAAAATCTACCAATTAAAGATAAGATTTATTAAATTATAAAAGAAAAAGGGGACTGTTGAATAGGCAGTGTTGACTGCAAAACCAGAGAGAGAGAGAGAGAGAGAGAGTGAGAGCTGGTGTCCTGGATTTAAAATGGCTTCCTTCAGGTGTCATCAATTAACCAATTGGTCACAAGTGGGTTACCAGGCAACTGTAACGAATAACAGGTTAGGACTGGCAATACAAGACACTAGAGGAAAAACAAACAGGACATAACATGCTGCGATGGCGGCCACATAGACCTTCAAGGTGGAGGGTGACAGCCTCCACTTCAAGCCATCTTGAAGGAAGGAAAGCACAGAGCTGACCGGGCATTTCTGGGGGTCTTCCTGGTGGGAAGAACACCACTCACCGAACAGGCTCCACTTACCGAACAGGCTCCACTTCAGGGCATAAGCACGCCTCATCGAGGGGGCTCTAGCTGAAGTGATAGTGTCAACTAGTCCTCTGCGTCCCGTCCAGAGACCACACGTGGAGGTTCCAGAGGTCGGTACGTGGGTGCCATATGGTGCCCCGTCCCTGAGAAAGCAGGTCCTTCCTCAAGGGAATCTGCCAGGGAGGGGCTATGGTGAGGAGCATCGGCTCTGGGAACCAGGTCCGGTTGGGCCAGTAAGGTGCAACTAGCAAAACCAGCTCCTCGTCCTCCCTGACCTTGCACAGAGTCTGTGCGAGAAGGCTCACTCGGGGAAACGTGTATTTGCGTAGGCCCCGGGGTCAGCTGTGTGCCAGTTCACCCATGCTGAGGGTCCCCTGGGTCAGTGAGTAAAAAAACGAATCGGCTCCAAATCAGACCCGGGAGCGTAAGCTGTCGTGAGAGTGTGTCGGCTGCGCCTGTCCAGCGGCAGAATAAGCCTTAGCAGCCAAAGCTGCTGTCATCTTACCTGCCTGGAGGAGGCAGAAGAACGGTTCCTGGCAGTGAAAGGTGCCTTCCACATTTTCTAAACCTCCTCATGCACCTACGGGAAGAATGGCACATGGCTGTGAACCACGTACTGCACCAAGGAACCAACTGTCAAACCACAAGCGTTCGGTACACAGTGGAGGGTTCCACTCGAGCCCAAATCCCACGGTGTCCTGGGCATGAATCCGACTCCGCCTGAATGACCACCACAGAGGGCGGAAGCTCGGCGTCATCATCCTCTCCAGAGGACAAAAGCCCACTTTCCGATGCAGCGATTGACAATTCAATTCAGTTCAATTCAATTCACATTTATTTGTATAGCGCCTTTCACGATACACATCATTTCAAAGCAGCTTTACAGAGAATGCATGTTAACATTACAATTTAAAGAATGCAGTTAGCAAATAATGTAATAATTTAGGCAATTAATTTACAATCACTGTTAGCATCAGATCCTCATCCGGAGTGCCGAAAGAGATGTGAGGTGCCTCGTGAGGGGCCAGCAACACAAACATGGACATGCCCTCCTAGTGAGGGCACGTACCATCCACGAGCGCAGACTCAGCATGCTGTTTGCCCAGGTATGTGAGACAGCGATCATAGCCGTCAGATGAGGTCAGGAAATGACCGCATCCAGAAACACACGAGTGAAAAGGCATCTTGAAAAAGATGCTGAACACCCATGCTGCTCTTTAGGGGCTGCTCTGACAGCTGAAACGCTCAGGGATGAGATGCTGCGCTGCCTGTGTCAGTACCTTCACACCAGCCGAGAATCCCCACGAGCTTTGAGGCAGAAAGCAATGAAAATTGCTGTTAAGGAGAACTCCAAATAGCAATTAAAATAGCTGTTTTTGCTTTCTCTTGAAGAAATGTGCACTTCTGGTGTAGGTGAATGCATAAAAGCGATCAGTTGTGACCGTTGGGATCCGAAGTAAAAGTATGAATGAATGTGAGTATGCCAGTCATATTTACTCCCAGATGTGCCAGGTGTAGGGCTGTGAATCTTTGGGTAGAAAGCGAATCGATTTGATTCATGATTCATAGGTGTTCGATTCGATTCAAGAATGATTTTTGAAAATTCAGAATGATTCGATTAGAAACAATTCACATTAAAATTCGATGCGATTCGATTAATTCGATTCTGCATTTTTATATGCATTCATAGGGTTATGGAAATGTGTCTTAGTCAGGGGGCAAATTACACAGCGGACTTCAAAAGGTCAGAGAGTGAGGCAAAAAAAAATCTTGTCCATTGTTAATGTTGGTTCATGCTAGTTATAATGATGCTACATAATTTTATTTTAATATCCTAAAAATTGGCATTTGTAGAAATGTATATAAGCCAAAATTTTAAAAGGCTTTAAAAGTATTGTTAGTTCATGTTAACTATAGTGTAGGATAGTGTTAATGGCTACACAACCTTATTAAAGTGTTACAGGTACATTGAACATACTAATGCTTACATGGAGAGACTACCCAACTTGCCCTTTCCCAACTAATCCTAAACTAACTTTTCTTCATGGAATAGTTATAAAAGCCCTCTTTGTTCTCTTTATACTGATCATTTTCCTTATGATGATTCTGAAAGATAACGCACTGGGTTTCTACTGTTGCTATAGTAACGAATGCAACTTTAATGTGCATCTGATTGATAGATAAACTGCACACTCTTATTTCAGTGTTGTTAATGTTGTAGTTATTTCAGCAGTTTCCTTCACACATTCAGTTTAACAACATTAAGTTAAATTTCATTTGTCATTCATTGGAACAGTGTGTATGCATTTAGACACTTACATTATGTGTTTGGTCCCTCCATCCAATAAATGCGCGCCCTTGAATAAGCTGGGTTTTACTTCCAACTGCTCAGGTAATGTCAATGGTATGACCCACTTCTGTAAAACGTATGTATTTTATCTTATAGAAAATAACGGTGACGTGGGCTTCTCAATGAGAGCTACGGATGGAGCGCGAGCGCAATCCAGTGAAAGGCGGTAAAGAGTGCAGCACGTGTCTGTGAAGGAGAGCTGTGAGGGCACGAATGACGCCGCACAACGTCTCCCATCAATTCGCACATGTAGTAATTTAATGTTTATATATTTTAAAACACTGAATCTCTATAGAATCGCGATTAATCCGATTCTTAGCATTTTACATTGATTATTGGCCGAAATTAATGATTCACGATTCAAAAAACATGTTTCAAGAATGATGCATATGCATCGTCAGGATTTGTAATCGATGCATCGAGAAAACGAGTGAATCGTTACACCCCTAGCCAGGTGGATGAGGCTCGACATGTAAATCTCACTGGCCAATTCCCATTGGCTCGTTTTGTACCACTTGGAGGTGATTGGGCTCCCAGGCGAGATCCCATTACATCAGTATTGACATAACGTTGAACGTGACTGACTGCATGGGAAACCTACCTTCCTGCATTCCAGTAAATCCATTTGACAGAAAAACTGTGCAAGTATTTTTAGCTTTGAGGTAGATTTCATTGCTGCAGTTCTTACAGATTCAGTCAAAATACTGGGCCCTCATTTATCAACAGTGCGTAGAAAAGGTTCTATATTTTGTCCAACAAATGAAATTTAGAATGTGCCTAAGTACAAGAAAATCCGCATTTATCAAACGTGCGCACGCAGTTCTTACGCACATGAGTAAGCAATCATTGTTGATAAATCCCACATGTGCGTAAGTACCATGCTCGTTCATGTTCACGGTCATTAGCATTCGGAAACGCCTCCAATGAACCATATATGGTGACAACACTTCCCTTTACATATCACGTGATTGTGTTTTTTCCTCACCGCAATAATGGCAAAGAGAGCTCTTGCCAAGCAGATCAGCATGATCTTGGAAAACACGCTCTCTGTGGAGCGCATTGTTTGCAAAGTAAAATAAAGTTTACTTAATTTTTCTTTTGCAAGTTTTTGCACACAGACTATTTAAGTAAATTTCAAATATGGATTTAAGTTACTCTACTTAGCTAAGATAAGTAAAATTATAAGTAATTTTTTATTTAGTTGAAAATTCTTTTGCAATACATTTTACACACACAAAATAACGCTCAATGAACCCATGCTAATAATGTGTATGCTTTACTTAGAAACATCAAAGCAAGTAATATTACAGCTATTGTGTAGACACCATATCTACATATTGGAAGTAATGCTACACTTGAACACAGAGACCTCAATACTTGGTACACAACAAACAGTGACGGTAACATTCGATGGAACATTTTTGAGTGTGATTGTGGCATTTTGAGTAGAAAATGAACTCCAAATGTCACAAAATGGCAAGTTACTAAACCTAACCACAAAAGCAATGATAAAACAGTGTAAAAATAGCTGGAAAACAGCGAAAAATTGACCTCATTAATTATTCAAGGCCCAGTGCATGATGGGAACACCAGTATCAGAAAAGTTGAGTAGTTTTACTTAATTTTATAATGTTGATATTTACACTTTAATTTCTACAAGCTTAAATTGAGTACTACTAAATAACTTACATTTGTTTTTGTTTTTCTGTAGTATTTACTTCACCATATATATATTTTTTTTTTACAGTGTAGGGTTTGACACCAATAACGCATTGTGTGTAAAACTAGACAATTGATAAATTGAGTGTTTTATAATTAAAGGAAACACAGAACATGTGGATTACTTAATGCATACTGTCACACTCTTAAATGATTTTTGTGTGTAGTGTCACTATTCTACCACTAGATTATCTGCGTAAGCATGCTCAGAGGTGTGCTTATATTTACACACATTTCTACGTACAAGTACAAGTTGGTGAATCCCACACTTTGTGTGAAACTGTTCTTACGCACTCACTACGCACAAATCTGTCCGTACGCACCATTGATAAATGAGGGCCCAGGTCTTTTTTTAGTGAAAATATCTTTTGCGTAGGATCTAGAGGTTAATCAGTCTTCTATTTATTTTTCCTTTATCTGACAGTCAGACATCATAGAGCGTCGCTGTGTTCACGCCAATAGCTTGAGTGGAACCAAACCTGAAATCTCAAATACATACTCAAACAATCTACAGACATTAATCAAAGAAATGCTCAGCTGTGACCATCATGACAGACCTTCAGTTGATGAGATTTTAGCAAAACCATTCCTGAAAGATGCAGTGAATAAAAATAAAGGAATTCCAGATGTTCTGCAACAAAGCTTGATGAAATCCATCAGGACCTTTGATGAGGCCTACAACAAACACTTTAAAAACTTTGAGACCTCAGTTAAGGAGTGGGAAACAACAACAGATTCACTAGAGTCAATACATTATAAAGCCACAGCAGGCAGTCTGACAGGAGCAGTGATCGGAGCAGCCGGAGGAATCACTGCATTGGTTGGTGCAATTCTCTCACCATTCACATTTGGAATATCTCTGATTGTAGCAGGTGTTGGTATTGGTGTTGGAGTAGCAGGTGGTGCAACAGGTGCTGCGTCCAACATTACCAATTCAGTAAAACAAAAATCACTCCGTAAGAGTTTTGAAAAAATTCAGCAGGACTACAAAACTGCAAGTGAACCAATTCTCAATTCACTGAAAACACTGAGAAAATTACTGAGAAAAATTACAAAGTTCAATGATTTTGTCCCTAACTCAAATTTTGATCATGCTCAAACAGCATGGAGAATAGGCAGAACCACAGTAGCCTGCATCACAGAATTCATTACTCTTGGAATGTTGGCAAGTTTCGGCAGAATTGCTGTCCAGGCTGCTGGTGTTGGACGAGCAGTGGCAGCAGCGTCAGGTGTGTTGAGTTCAGTCTTAGTCATTGCTGACGTCGCCTTCATAGTCAAAGATTCCAGAGAGATTCACCAGATGAATCAGCAGTGGAGAACAGATGATCCAGAAAACGTCACATCCCCTGTACTCAAGGCCATTGCTCAGATGAGGAAAGCACACAAAGAGCTTTGCAACGTCTTGAAAGTAATTAAAGAATCAAGAGAGGAACTAAAAAAGAACTGGCCAAATGTGGCAGAGATTTAGAGAGTTTAAACATATACACTTAATACTCAACCAAAATCCTACTGATTTATGTGATTTTAAGTGAAGAAAAAGTTTTTTACAGAAAATTATTTAAATGTGTTACATAGAGTCAAACAATAGAAAGATGCATGATGTATGAAGTCACACTTTTGCAGTCATTCTATTTTGTAAGCTGTGCTATTATCTACAGTAGTCAACATTTGAAGTGGATCAAAAAAGTTGGTAACACTTTACAATAACAGTACATGAATAACCATGAACTAATACCTGAATTAATAGTTACTTCAACATGAACTCAAGATTAGTTAAGATATGAACTAATCATGAACTAATGAAGAGTGATCCTTAACTATGACAGGAGTCATAAGGATTCATGCATGAAAACAGCAGCCTTAACTACGCGTTAATACATGTTTGATAATTAATGCATTAATTAAAATTTAGGGTAAACGAAATAAATCAGCCTCCATAAGAAGGAATAATAAATATTTGGACTTTGAAATAAATTTAAACAATTTATTATTGTCAGAATTTAAACAACTGACATCAGCAGCTTCATTATAAACATCACTGAAAGGCACATGATTAGTTTGTCATTTTCACTGATCCTCCTTATCAAACATATAAAATACTAAATACACTAATAATTTATCTTAAAAGGTCTTAATATGTTTTGTGATATTCTTTCCTACCAAACTAAACTACTGTGACTTACAACAGTTCCTGAGGAATCGGTTCCCAAAAAAATAACCAAACAGGAAACATGAACTAAGGTCAGGGAACGTTTGCTGGATTCAGATTCAGAAGTTCACTCTCCATCCAGACGCAGGCCGTGATCATATACTGTACCTCCATTCTCTGACTTTCTGAAAAGTCACACAACATCACTTAACTGGGCTGAGTACTTATATAGTTGTGTTAGTACAAGTGTATTTGATAGTAAGTTAATAATAAATCACAAGTTGAATTTGGTAAGTAGTTAACAGTGAATTAATTACGATGTGCCCCCTCAAGTAAAGTTATGACATAAGTATGTATTAACAAACCATTAGTTGATGTTAGTATATGGTTAGTTAATAATGAATTAATTATGATTGTGCCCCCTCAAGTAAAGTCATGACATAATGCACATATCACACATCATTAACTAATATATGAATAAACACTATAGAGTGCCATCCTTATTCCTTTACACCCCGGTATAAAAAAACTCAAATAAACAGTATTTGTATTTTATTTTTATTTATATAATTAAACATATATGGACCATAAACATACCTGTAAAGACACACATAAGGCACATTTACATGTAAAATCGCGCGCATGCACAAGCTAATGCTAATCAAAGCATATACATTTAAACGTAAAAATAAAACAGAAAAAATAAAAATTAAAAAATAAAAATACAAATACAGTTAATAACTGCACATAACCTCCTGAAAATCCCAATAAAACATACATATAAATATGTCTGTAATTATTAATTCGGCTTACCAAAGCAGTCAACATTTATTAGTTTAAAATGCCAGCAACACAACAAACGCCAAGAGAACACCTAAAGTGCGCCACTAATGAGTGTCCCGCCAGAAACAAACCCTACATACTTTAGTTCCGGGAATAAACTATGACTGTTTAGCTATGACTAAATGTAAATGAACTATAAACATCAGAAAACGGTTTAGATCAAATTAAATTTATTAGTGGTAGTTAGTCTATTTTCCACATTTGATTAGACAGATCTATGTAATTAATGGCTAAATAATCATGTGCCATTGCAATTATTTGTCACAAAGCTGCAGATGGCAGATTATGATATTACAGTGTAAATTATGACAGTATTAAATCACGTTTAATTCAAATTCAGAGTACTTCTTGTTTACTCTTATGGAGGCTGATTTATTTAGTTTACCCCTAAATGTTAATTAATGCATTAATTATCAAACATGTATTAACGCGTAGTTAAGGCTTCTGTTTTCATGCATGAATCCTTATGACTCCTGTCGTAGTTAAGGATCACTCTTCATTAGTTCATATCTTAACTAATCTTGAGTTCATGTTGAAGTAACTATTAATTCAGGTATTAGTTCATGATTATTCATGTACTGTTATTGTAAAGTGTTACCAAGAAGTTAATCAAAGTTGTCCTAAGAAGGTTTTAGGACAACTTTGAGGAAGTTTTTTGATCCACTTCAAATGTTGACTACTATATTATACATAAGACAATGGGTCTGATTTACTAATAATTGCATGGATTAATTCTATTTATGTATAAAGGAGAACTCCTCACAAAAAAAGTCTGTGCATACATACATGATTTTGTTTTAATGTTAATTTTGTATTTCTAAATGAGTGACAGCACACCTGAGATAAGTAAGTTGCATGAGGACCCCAAAATCATCTCCATATACAGGCTTTCCTTTTACCCTCAGCAAACATACAATAACATTAATTCTGAACCACAATAAACACCTTCTAATACAGACACAGTGTACAGTGAAACTAATGTTTGAGACCCAATGTTTTCTATAGCCAGGTTTCCATCCAAGGATTTATTTATTTTTTTTGCCAAAAAAGGTTTAGCACTTTAAAATGTTTAGCGATAAAACTGACAGAAATGCCTCAAATGTCGACAATCTTTTCCCGTATATTTTTAGTGCATAAAATCTATATAGATAGTTCAAATGTCATGAAAATGAGTTTGGAAACACTTTTTTGAGAAAAGGGGCTTTAACGCAAACAAAAGTGGTGTCACATGACAGAATTAGCCTACATAGGTTACAGCTTCCGCAAGTTTGAGTGTTGGTCCCGTTAAAGCGCTGTTTCTCCGTAGTAAGGATGAGGAAAATACTGTCTTGAAAATCTCTGCAGCTCGACAAAAATAAGCGGGGTCTGTTAAATTAAGGAAAACTGTTGGAGTTTTCAATGCTAGCAAAAAGAAAGGTAAAATAAAATACAGAACTTCTGTATCTGAATAAATAAAAGTGCTGTCATAAAACCGTGAGTCTGTTTCAATTTAATGATCGGAAACCGTTCTAGGCTACATGACAAAAATCACAAACATGACACTTCTGGGATGCAAATTTGCAATATAGGCAAAATTATGTTTGGAAAAGGGTCAATGGCAGATTTTTTTAGCGATATAACAAAACTTACGCAACAATGCATTTTTTTAGGGATGGTGTCATTACACACTGCATTTTATTGGTAAAAGGCCAACTGGATGGAAACAACAAATTTTGCAAATATATTTTTGTGCATATTTGATTTGTCTATAACAAAACAGTGCAAAAACCTGGATGGAAACTTGGCTTATAACACAGTTTGTTTATGGTTTATTTGTATGGATTACTGTTAGTTTAAGCATTTGTTTTTTGTGTGTTTAATGATTTGTGGGTAAATGTATGAACATCAAAATATATAAATCAAAAATGTTTGAATCAAAATAATTCCAAGAGAAATATTCTTGTTTTCTGATACAAACTACAGATGACAATATTCCTCTTTCAGATTAATGTATAAATACAATGATTTCTGTTACTGTATTACTTGACTGTATTCTTAATTGTTCTTTAATTAATCCTGACACAGAGCATGATTTACAAATAATGAGACACATTTTGTTTGTTTCACTATATCAGATATATGCATCTTTAATAAACATGAAGCAAACCACAAAAGGAGTATGTTGTTTTTGCAAACTAATGAATTAATGAACTGATGTAAAAACTGAGTAGTAACCTACACCAACTGAAGGGAAACATGGGAAACCTTGGTCACAAAGTGTTTGGTGATGATCCAAGATCTGTGCATAAAATTCCTCAACTTTCCCTCTGTGTTTGGTCCCTTAATGAAGACAAGCAACAGGAACAACTGATTTACTAAATGGAGTGAAAAAGTAAACCCCAATGTCTACTATTAATGAATTGTATAAAAATTTAAAGCTGCAATCACAGTTGAAAGGGCCCTTGCACCCAGTGGCCTTAGGAATACAGCATTGTCTTGCATGTATGTGGGTAAATATAGGAGAAAATTGGCAATCATTTTGATGTGCCACACTTCCTGCTGCCAGCAGGTGCCGCTTTGACTTCAACTGAATATTGCCATGTAGATGTCATCAGGTCAGGACTCTTATCAAACATGAAGTTTGGAGCAGATCGGATATTGTATGCCTGAGTTAAAACAACTTCCTGTTTCATGGCCAGTATGTATAAAACTTATCAGAAATGCTATTAAGTATAGTCTTAAGCTTTGACTTAACTGTCAAAAAATAAAAAGTAGGACTTTTCTAAGAGTAGGAGACTTTTAAAAAGAAGCTATAAATAATATAATTCATAAACTTTTATATAAAAGCTATATTATAAAAGCAACTTTCAACAAAGTGTAAGACTGATTCTAAAGTGCTGCTAAGGCGATACTTAAGTGATGTAAACTAAGGACTACAATGATGGCAACTCAAAATGGCCGCCCTCAGCCTCTGAATCAGCCAATAGTGAACCTGCAAGGGTGAAGTTACTGCAGCATGACATCCGTCATCTAATGTCTTTATAATAATATCATTAATAAAGACACAAACTTTAATATTTAAATTTATTTTAAAAAGTTGCTTTTCATTGTGCAAAATCTTCACATTAATATTGATGGTGTTGAATCCTTTTCTATTGATATATGTGTCCTCATTTACAGTTAGAGCAATGATGTGAACACGAGTTTCATCAATGATTCCAACAACTCCAGGGAAGCCCAGGGAAGCAATCCTCATAAAAGTGGCTTGCTTTTGCCGCATAGTTTGACGAACAGTTGGAAAGTCAATGAACTGCCATAGAGTAGTGGCCAAAAGTGATGTTTGGCCTAGGAAACATATTCACCCTTTATTCAAATATTATTAAAACTGTCTTAAAGATTTTGTAAGCATATTGTGTTGTGCTTGGAGTCGATTGTTTTATTTGTGATAACTCAATAAAACATGGCAAATTGTGCTGACATAATTTTAGGCCAGCCTGTCATACAAAGAAATTATGAACACATGAAAAATGAGAGCGGACCAATGAAATATATATAACTGATTATGCTGTAGTCAATGTGTGCTTTCTTTGATATTTATATTTTTATGTTTTAAGCAGATTTGTTGGATAATAATAATAATAATAAAAATCATTTCTGGCCACTACTGTATGTTTGGTGTGGTCAGTGCTACAATAGTGCTTTAAAAGAGCCTGCTTACTATGAACTGAAGGGCACAAGTCATCATCGGTCACCAAAAATGTAAGTATTCCTTTCATTTCTGCAGCTGGAACATTGATTTGAAGTTTTTAAATTTCTTTCTAGGTCAGTTACAAAAAGAATACCTTGACGATCAAGCTTTTATTGTTTTATCAACTCCCTGTCATCTTTTAACTCCAGTACATTAGATCTTCATTGGAAAGCTCCCTGCTGGCATCCTAACTGGTTAGGAGACCTCTCCAGCAATTTTGAATAATTTAGGAGCCGAGACCTAGGGTGCTTCTCATTTCTTATTTGTGCATCCTTGTTTCCTCTCCTCGCGTCTCAGCTCCACCCCCATAGGATGCGAGGGGACGGTGCAAGGAAAGGAAATGAGGATTGAATGTTCTTGATCCCTCAAGCGTCACTTCAAAGTGTCATCAGCTGCGCTTGAGGGATCGAGGGGAAAAAAAATCATAAATAATTTAATGTTTGACTTTTCAGTCTGAGTTAAATGTCTTTTTTTCTGTAAAAGAAAAAAAAACCTAATAATTATGCACACCTGAATATAAGGCATTTTTCATTTCCAGCCTTCATGAGCTTTTATAAACATACACTAAAAATAAATAAATAAATTACTGGTGTGCATCTTGAGACACAACCATGGCTCTGACATATTTTCAGTGTGTAGTACTCCTGGAAATTAGCAAGAAAATTAAGAGAAGAATGCTGATGTGATGGCTTCTCGTCTCTGCATTTACTACGAATGAATCAATAAAAGTATATGCATTTTACAACCGTACAAAAGCACATTACATGGTCAACACATGTATGACTTTTGCATAGTAATGACTGAATATAAACATAAACAACTTTAAACATTTTCCATATTCAGCATTTACAATTGCCAAAGTGACATTCTAATTGATAATATATATATATATATATATATATATATATATATATATATATATATATATATATATATGTCACGATCACCATCTGTTCCTGTTACAATCCTGTCAGTTCCCGGACTACATTTCCCATCATCCCCCCTGTCAATCACATGCACTCACTCCACCAATCACCTGTTGCCACATACAGCCATGCACACTCCACACTAATCACCACACCCAGCTGATACGCATTACCTGGACTATAAAGGACTCATACACACACCACCTCACCACGAAGTCTTGATTCCTAGTGACAATTCTGAGCGTTTCCTTGTTTCCTGTCTGCCTGTGTCTGATCTTGCCTGTTCCTGTTTATTGACCCGTTGCTGCCTGTCCTGACCCTGTGAATGATATCCGCCTGCCTCGATCTACTGCCTGTACCCTGACTACGATTCTGCCTAGCCCTTGCTGTTCCTGTTTGCCCCTGTTCGACCCAGCCTGTACTACTATGCTCACTGTAAATAAAAGCTTGCAAATGGATCTCTGCCTGAGTCCGGCTTCGTTACAATATATATATATATATATATATATATATATATATATATATATATATATATATAACATTTTCACTAGTATTTAACCTTTACCTAAATACTAACATAAAATTATGTAAAAATACATTGCATTTTATCACCATACATGTTATTACATTTACAGGTTCTTATTTTGACAATGTAGATTTGAACAACTGGACTTATTCGGTTAAACGAATAACATTCCCATTTTAAAACAGCAGTGTAAACTTTTGCAATTGGACTTACAACAGATTTGAAGCATCAAGCTTATTTTAAGACAGCAGTTTAGACCTGAGTGACCGGACTCTGTTTGACAGCTTTGAAGCATCCAGCTCCAGGAGAAGTTTCTGAATTACCTCAAAGGTATACTTTAGACGCCTGGGATAATGCAGATTCAATGCATAGGTCAAACCAAGAAGGACACAGCAAGCCCTGGGAACACCTGTGAGAACTTTCACGCCCTCGATAACAATTCCAGTGTTCTGAAGCTCCTATCCTGGTCACAATTACTGTTCATTCACAAGCTGTTCAATTCCTGTCTGTTCTTTCATCATCCTGCAACCATGAACATCAGCGAGACCCAAAATCTAAGTGTTCATTTTGACAGCAGATTTTAATTTAGTTTTAATCATAGTCTTTTGTCTTAGTCATATTTTAGTCATCTGCTTTGTTTTAGTTTTAGTCTAGTTTTAGTTGACTAAATAGGATAAGATTTTAGTTGAATATCTACTGTAGATTTAGTTGACTAAAATATATTGGGTTTAATTTAAGTGTCATTAAAACTATTGTAATATGCAATATATTCTAACTTAAAAATAAAACCAAGTGTCATTAAAAATATGGAATATAGCCTTTCTATAAAAGACCAAAAATTATTTATGCATTGTTTATAACTTGCATATGACTTTCTTAATTATTTAAAGCAAAAGTGCAACTACAAAATATTAAAAAGAGAAACTGTATTTGACAGTAATGCCATTTCAAATACTGTATGACCTGAAAAATACCTGACTCAACAGTTCTCTTAATAAAAAACAGTTTATTTATATATAAGGAATATGTAAAACAGCTAATGCCCCTTCCTTCTTATACCTCAACAAAACAGAACAACAAAATATTATTTTGGTGCTAATTCAATATTAAAATAAAATCTACTGGGCTAAAATGCCAACAATGCATGGAACTAAAAATCAACTCATCTTATTTTCAGCATTGACAGTAGAGGTCAATATCACATGAACTAACATACCTGTAAACATTCAAGGAGAATGTATATATTGCTGCTATCAGAAGTGCTATCAGTGGCAGTCAATATAACAGCTCTATATTAGGTTCGATTCATTTTAAGGAAAGCACTTCGTTCCAATGTGACTCTTGCTTTATTTCGCCGATCTCTAGTGAGGTCAACTGTGACACTGAAAACCCTATGTTTTGAAAAGCTGGCATAGCCAACAGGGCGCATCCTGATATTGCTGAGTTAGATGCGTTCCTGGGTCAACATATTTTGTTGATCCTGGAACAACATTCTAGTCTGAAAATTTAATCTTAACCCTATTCCTACCCCTAAACCTAACCCTACCCATAAGTTATCCCAAAAAGGGAAATGATAGATGAATAACACTGATGTAGAAGCACCAATTCATGATTTTAAGCCTAAATCCTCAAATCTGATTGGTTGATTTGAATGTTGTTCCAGGATCAACAATAATGTTGACCCAGGAACATGTTGAACTCAGCAATATCAGGTTATGCAGCCAACAGGTCAATATTGTCATCAGTTAGAGTTTCACAGACAGCAGGGTTGACAAAGCAGCTGCAGAAGTGGTGAGAACTTCTCATTGGTTGGATCCGAGAGCCAAGCAAAACGCTGTTTCACACTGGTTTTCATTTCATGTGCAGGAGTGGAAAGGTCTCTGTATGTCGTGTTCTTTTCAAAGTCAGTACAGAAGATGTAGAGGTCTGGGACCAGCAGGGACATTCACATAGTGTCACTCCGGAGGGTTTTTGTATGTTCTGCAAAAGGCAGCAGTTGCTCATGCAAAGATGTAAGCTTTTGCCACTCACTTTGAAGTAAGCTGTCCCATCCCATGCTGTTTGCAATTTGTGAGACTGAGTCTTTCACTTTGAGAAGTCCTGCAACCATGTTGAATGTGCTTGACCAGCGTATGTTGCAGTCAGGGGCGGACTGGCCATTTTCATTTAGGCATTGATAATGGTGCCATAGAAACACATAATTCCCAGCCCGAGGACATGAACAGCTCCAAATATAACATCACATTTTGTCACCTCAAGATTACATTAACCCTTTGATGCACAACATGGGTCAAAAATGACCCGGCTGAGTTTTTATTTTCTTTATCTTTGCAAGAAATTAATTTCATCATTCAGTATTCCAGGTATTCCTCAATTAACTTCGTTTTTGATCATCACAAATCCTCATTTTAATTTTTTTTTTTCTTACTTTTTGAATAAAAATCATTTTTCTACCACTACCCTTCTAATGCGCAACATGGGTCAAAAATGACCCGTATTCATTTCCTATGTAATTTCAATCATGGTTGAGTGTTTCTTTGTTGAATCTTTGAAATAAATGTATTTTATCATTCATTTATTCCAGGTATTCCTTAAATATCTTGTTTTTGATTGTCAAAAATCATTATGTTCATTTTTTCTTTCTTACTTTATAAACAAACACAGTTTTTGTATGTCTACATCAATTTTACACACATGGGTCAAAAATGACCCGTATTCATTTCCTGTGTTATTTCAATCATGGTTGAGTGTTTCTTTGCTAAATCTATAAAAGAAATGTATTTTATCATTCATTTATTCCAGGTATTCCTTAAATATCTTGTTTTTGATTGTCAAAAATCATTATGTTCATTTTTTCTTTCTTACTTTATAAACAAACGCAGTTTCTACATCAATTTTACACACATGGGTCAAAAATGACCCATATAGAAATCTTTAATATTTGCAAATTTTTGCAAGTAGGAACATATTTACTGCAGACAACTATTCATCTGCCACACATTTCACATCTTAACAAGGCTACTTTTGTATATTTGATGGATGCAAGTCTTATTATATTCAATATTATTAGGCTATATATTTCATAATTTTTAATTTTTTGTCATAAATCAATGCAATTGGTCACCCTTTAAATCTGTCAGTGTTCCTGAAAAGTAACAGTTTTGTACATATACAACATGAGTCTAAAGTGACCTGAATGAGTTATTTTCTATATTGCATATATTACAATAAATTAATTTCATCATTCCAGGTATTACTCAAAAAATCCTTATTTAAATTTTTCCTTTCTTTTTGAATGAATTTTTTTTGTGTGTCATTATCTTTCTAAAGGCCAAAGTATACTTCACGTTTTATGTGTACGTGAGGGTCAGCATACAGATTTTTGTAACTTTTTATAATTTCCACCAGATTTCTGTAACTGTGTATGCGCAACCTGCACATACACATTTAAATTGTGTTCGGCTGTTCGCAAAGTAAACTTTTAGCTTTTTTTACAGTGATGTCATCATCCACCTCAGTTCTGTTGAGGACCAGCCAATAACACTCTAGATAAAGAAAATCAAAAGCACAAGAATATTCAAATATTCAAATTCAAATACACTTATTATATATTTTCACTGTTGGACAGAAACCTTGTTCAAAACTGTTACTTTTTAGGAACACTGATAGATGTAAAAGGTGACCAGTAGCATTGGTTTATGACAAAAAAATAAAGATTATGAAATATAATATATAGCCTATGAAATATAATATGACTTTCATTCATCAAATATACAAAAGCAGCCATGTTGAGACGTGAAATGTGTGGCGGATGAATAGTTGTCTGCAGTAAATATGTTCCTACTTGCAAAAATTTGCAAAGGTTTCTATATGGGTCATTTTTGACCCATGTGTGTAAAATTGATGTAGAAATACAAAAGCTATGATTTGTGAAAATCAAAAACAAGATATTTATGGAATACCTGGAATAAATAAAAGACAAATTACATTTCTTTCAAAGATTCAGCGAAGAAACACTCAGTCATGATTGAAATAACACAGGAAATGAATACGGGTCATTTTTGACCCATGTGTGTAAAATTGATGTAGACATACAAAAACTGTGTTTGTTTATAAAGAAAGAAAGAAAAAATGAACATAATGATTTTTGACAATCAAAAACAAGATATTTAAGGAATACCTGGAATAAATTAATGATAAAATACATTTCTTTCAAAGATTCAGCAAAGAAACACTCAACCATGATTGAAATTACATAGAAAATGAATACGGGTCATTTAATGAACTATTTACAGTTTAAGTGAAGTTAATAAACGTAATTTCGGGAGGAGTACGCCCATCTAATCTTCAAATTAATACCGAGGTATAAAACCAGCATCTTACCTCTTCCTGTTGTTAGTTCTTTTGGCATCCCTCCTCCTCCCCTTCTCCTCCTTTTGTACTATTTTTGCCTGTTAAAGGGGGGCAATCGGAGCTCGAGTAGGATATTCTTTCCGAGCCCCTCTATAGCAGACAGCAAGCTAAATCTGTTTACCACTTACGCTAAGATTATATGGGCACACGAACTCGTGAATTTTTATGCTTACATACACTTAAGTTGAACTCATTAAAACTCTTTTTTTAAACCACCTTAGATATATTTCATTATATCACAATTCTCGTGGGTCAGAAGTTTACATAGACCAATATGGAAATAAAATAATGCCAAACGTTTTTGAAATAAAAAAGCTTGTTGAATTGAACTACTTGAAAAAAATGTGCATTATATGAACCACTGCTTTAATGCATTGTATTTTTAGGGCTTGAATTTTTATGGGTTGAAATTCAGCATGGTCGTATATTTAAGCTGTGAATATTTCACTTAAAAACATTTCAAACACATTTTCATTATTAAAAAATTCAATTGTCCATATTCACCTTTCAGATTTCACTTCCAAAATATTCGGTCTGTTTGAAAATACAACCTATAATATTCAACGCACAAATTTCACTCCATTATATTTTGCTTTATAAATACGTTTCCACAAATTCAATTGTTCAATATTCAACACTGCACATCCGGGAACTGCAGGAAAAGCAGTAGATTGCCGATGCATGATCTCCATCCGCTGTTAGTCGACCTCACCAGCAGGTGGTGCAAGCGCATGTCGACAAGATCCAGAACAACAGGGAAGAGAGGAGGGGCCTTCACAAAACAACATTTGCCAAAATGGAGCGAGTGGTGAGTACAAGTTATGATTTTCTGGGTCAGTATATGCGGAAAAGGCTGATTAAGACAAACATCCAGCGATTTCTCTTTACCCCGTGTACACGTAAGCTGCTTTTTCCACTCCAAAGGTAACATGATAAATATAAATCCAGAATTTACTCACAGTTGGCTTTTAGTTTTAGTAGAAAAAAACTATAAAATGAGTGTATTGTTTGGATACGTCACTAATGACAGGATACTAAACTGATGGCTGGTTTTTACATTAGGCAACAGCAACGGCAATTTTATTTATATTGCACCATTAAATACAACCCAAAAAAAAATTTAAATTAGCCAATTATAAATTTAAAGTTACACCTCTGCCACGATATCCGTTAATCTCCGTCTTATAATTAAATAGGACCAGGGCTTTATTTCTCAAAAGCATCGTAGGCCTAAGTAGATTGAATCATTGCCACCAATGGTCTCTATGATCAAACAAAAATGACCAGGTCAGGAGAAAACTGTTTATTGCTTTCCTGTTTATGAATTGTTGGTCTGTTCTGAACTATATGTTACATTTTTTAAAACAGGTCCTTACCTGGATTATTCTCAAATCGCAGAGGGAAACGACGCTTCACTGGAACATGTCCTGTGCCCATTAAACCAAACCCATTTCAGGTCATGTTCATCTGCTGCGGCCCAATGTGACGCTCCCCTCGTGGTCCAGATCAACTGCTCCATACACAGGCAGGACTAGGACGCAGAACTGCCTCTCTAGATGAAAATATGACCCATCAGGAGGTACAGCTATTACACCTAATGTCAAGAAGAACCTGTTCATGTAATTATCTTTGTGAATGGTCATAAAGAGAACAGTGATAGCAGCTAAAGTGATTAATCCTGTTATCTTTAACAGTTATGCGATTAAACTCATCAAATTGTATCCCAAACTTGGTGGGGTAACTGGTGGTTGGCTCCTTTATAAGACATCAGGTAATATTTACTGCCTCGAGTAACTGGTTGATCTAGTTTTTTAGATATATAGGATTAATATGTTATAATGAGAAGTTTAAATATATTTTTGATTCATTATGAAGCTGTGGCGGGTCGTCACAGTCTAGTTAATGGGAAACACAGGGATTACATCCAGTTAAATGCATGACAAATGTATGAGTCTGGTAAAAAAAAAATTCAATTCACATTTATTGTATAGCACTTTTCACAATACATATTTTCAAAGCAGCTTATCAGTTATTTCAGGTCACTTCAGTGACCCATTTTAGCCCACCGGCAACTATAGTTGCCGCAGTGTATGGTTGTCATTTTCCTTTTGTACGTTTTTTTTTAGATGTTTTCCATGTTTTATTTCTCAATGACATGCAAGAAAACATCCAAATAAAGGATTTCAAGAACAAAAAAAAGATATTCACTTCCTTCCTGTGACATGGGGTGTCAACTTCCAAACCCTACTTCCAGGAAGCATATTGAAGGCAAACCCTCCCAAAGAAAAGTAATTTTCATGTTAATATTAAGAATTTTTTGTTGACATATATATATCTATGTAATCATGAGGGTCTCTAGAATCATCCAAACAAAACAAATCTTACAAGAGATCTATAGTTTTTTGTATACTTAGTCAAAAGTCCAAGCAGCAACTATAGTTGCCAGTGGGCAAATGACTTGTAAGTACATATATCATGGGGAAATGGGGTATACTGTGTTTAATGGGTTAATAAATCAAGGTTATTGGTCTTGTTTAGTGCTTTTGCTTTCATAATATTTTATATTGTTATATATTATATATTGTTATTTGTTAATTAATTTATTTTTTAATTAATTTATTTTTTGTTTGTTTGTTATATGTGACCCTGGACTACAAAACCAGTCATAAGGGTCAATTTTTTGAAATTAAGATTTATACATTAATTGATTGCTTTTCAAATAAAATGACTTTTCAAATAAATGAAAGTTTATCACAAGGTAAGGCTTGGCTTTATTGTTTTTATTTTGTTTTCTAATGGGTGATGAATTTGCGTGCCTTCAGATGCGTGAAATGAGGTCGATGGCTTTGTGTGTTTAGAGATGTTTCGCTGCTGCAGCACATATTTGGGAATGACTAGATGGTAAAATGTGGTGTTTCATGCTATCGTGTGGGGTAGTAAATGGAGAACGTAATCGGGAATGTCATGCCAAAAGACTTGTATTTTTCACAAGTCTCTGTCTTCAAGTCCAAGTCAAGTCTCGAGTCAAGTCTCGGGTATTTGTTCACGAGTCAAGTCACAAGTCGTTTATTTTTGCAACTTAAGTGCGACTCGAGTCCAAGTCGCAGACTCAAGTTTCCATCTCTGTGATTTTGTAATGAAGTGTACTGCTATGGAGTCAAATTAATGCCTTAAAGTTTTGCACAAAAATAAAGTTTTGCAAAACTAAAAAAAGAATTGAGCAATAAAAAAATGTTTTGCAAACAAAAATAAAGAATTGCAAAGGGAAAAATAAAGTACTTGAGCAGGAAAAAATAAGTTTTGCAAACAAAAATAATAAATTGCAAAATAAAATAAAGTAGTGCAAAAATAAAAATATAATCAATTACAAAAATCAATGACAGCTGTAATCCTATTTTATCTTTGCCACATATTTTTCATGCTCAAACCTACTAAATCACTTTGCAACGCTCATTTTATTCTGCGTTTCAGTCAAGCGTGCGCTCACGATACCGGTTTACCTTTGCGCTGCACTTTTCTGTGCGGTTCTCTTTATGGCACTGGTTTGACGTGGGGGTGGAGTCAAGAAACGGGGACACGCCCCCGCGAAACACGTCATCGGCAGGAGACGCACATCGCAACAGAACAGATCAAGCATGGCAGAGCAGAGGCAAGTGGGAGGATTCCAGGTATGTAAAAGTGATTGTTTCCTTTTATTTATCGTTAAAATGTGCATTGTTTTTTTTTCTAAATGCGATTATTATTAACACTATGCATCTCGATGTTGATGTGCATTAAACGGTATGCGATAGAATAGGACTGTCCAAACTCGGTCCTGGAGGGACCACTGTTTACGTTAGCTCCGACTTGCCTCAACACACCAACCTGCCTGGAAGTTTATACATTGCCTTAATGAAAAATTTCACACGTTAGAAATGTCCCAAATAAAATGTTTAACAACTGCAAGATGCAGATAAATTTTGACACGTGAAAATGTTCGTTTATAAGTCGAATTAAAAATGTTTACTTAAGCTTAGCCACAGATGGACAGGAGAGGTTGCGGGGCACATTAAATTGGCAGACACATTGTATTGTATTGTATATTTTGTTTTATTATATTATTACACATTCAGAAATGAAATATGTGTAAACCAAACGTAGTGTCCAAAAATTAACTATATAAATAAAGAAATAACTAAATTATAACAAACTTGGCTGTCTTTTTCATATTGTAAGGTGTACTCAAAAATATCATGCAAAGTCCTTTAGTGTTTTGTATATTTCATAACTAATTGAAGACAATTTATTTTGTAGGTCAGGTGGGCACAATGATGCCACCAGGGTTGAATTGGGGCGTATGGTAATGGAGAGACTGCTCTCCAAACTCCAGTATGCAGTGAGTCGCCAGCCACTGGACTTAGATTACTTGCAATTTATATGCAGTCATGAATTTATTTTTATCACATCAATCCATAATCAAATTACAATCCCAGATGGACTCCTCAATGAACTATCCAACCTAAAAAACATAGTGGAGACCCAAGCTTGAAAACAACAGTGTACCCATAGCTGCACTGGAAGTGCAATTTGGAGTGAGGGGACGTCCAAAGTTTCTTATATCCAGAGAGCATCTTGTAAATCTTGTGAGTATGCATCTGTCTGTCCCCTGTATTGCTCAGCTTCTCGGTGTGTCAACAAGGAACTATTGAATCGGCCGTCTTAATGAGTTTGGTATTTCTGTAAGAGACACATATACAACGAATCTCAGACGAGGATCTTGACAACCTTGTTAGTACTGTAAAAGCTGAAAGTCCACACCTAGGCCACCGGATGATGAAAGGACGGTTGCAAGCACTGGGTCACCGTGTGCCATGGACAAGGGTGTGGGATTCCATGCATCGAGTGGACTCTGCTGGAATACTTGCAAGAATGACACAGCTGAGATGTGTTGTCCGAAGGAACTTATTCCGTTCAGGGCCCACTGCATCTGGTTCACATCGACACGAATCACAAGCTCATAAAGGTCAGATTCTATCATACATCTAGCCATTAATACAATTGTTTACGTGTGTGTGTATATATGTATATATATATATGTAATGTGTGTATGTATGTGTGTATATATATATATATATATATATATATATATATATATATATATATATACACACACACACACACATATATATATATATATATATATATATATATATATATATATATATGTACAGTACAGCTCAAAAGTTTGGCATCGGTAAGATTTTTAAAGGGTCATGAAACCCCCTCTTTCAGCTCAAGTCTAGCTCACAATCTTTTTGAAAAATGCAACTTAAATGGGCGTGGTGGCTGTGAGAAGAGGGGAGGGGAGTGGGTGTGGTACGGCAGGGGAGAGGAGAGGAGAGGGGGAAAACTCTCATCGCCAGTAGCCCATGCATATCGACTATTCAGGGGTGCGTTTCCCAAAGCGAACTATGGTCGTAAGTTCCGTCGTTACCAATAGAGTTCAATGGGACTTACGACCATAGTTCACCAAAGATGCTTTCGGGAATCGCACCCCAGGTTTGCATGGAAACGCTTCCAAGACGCTTGTATGTCGCGTGAAAAATAGGCATCGGTTCTATTTCTAGCATGCACGCGTTTTCCGAGACGTTTTCCTGAAACGCGCGTCACCAGGCAGTGTGCAAGCTCTAACCTGTTAACATGGGAGCCGAAACGGACACGCCACGCATCCAGTGTGTAGATGTGTCCGTGGTTGATGGCCAACCAACCGCCCGCAGCCAGAGTCTAGCCCTGGCAGCATCGCGGGGAAACATATGCAACCCATTCGAACTTTTGCACCACGAAAACAAACACTTGCGTCCCATGATTGCCTCACTCATCTACTGCGTGATATCACAGCTTGCTTGACATGTCTGTCGTTGGAAAGATCCACGTGGTGTCATGAATAATTAAGAGAGTGTCTTCTCATTGGATAAAAAACTCAGTCTCGTTAATAATTATGAAACACCTATGAGTCATCAAAGTACTATCGTGCTCTGCCACGTCACAGCCTGTGACGTGGACAGGATGAAGATTTTAAACCCGGAAGACGAAAACAGCGTATAAAAACTAAAATTTAACCATTTCCCCCTACTATTAAATCTAACAGATGCTAACATTGTCTTCAATGGTGTTCAACACACATACCTCTGTTAAAATCTCAGAAATTTTGGTTTAGGGTTTCATGACCCTTTAATGCTTTTGAAAGAAGATTTATCTGATCACCAAGGCTTAATTTATTTAATTAAAAATACAGTAAAAACAGTAATATTGTGAAATATTATTACAATTTAAAATAACTGTTTTCTGTTTGAATATATTTCACAAAGTAATTTATTCCTGTGATGGCAAAGCTGAATTTTCAGCATCGTTACTCCAGTCTTCAGTGTCACATGATCCTTCAGAAATCATTCTAATATGCTGATCTGCTGCTCAAGAAACATTTAATGTGTACAATTGTACAAAATATTTGTGTACAATATTTTTTTTCAGGATTATTTGATGAATAGAAAGTTCAAAAGAACAGTGTTTATCTGAAATCTAATCTTTTGTAACATTATAAATGTCTTTACTGCCACTTTTGATTGATTTAATGCATCCTTGCTGAATAAAAGTATTCATTTCTTTAATTCTTTTCAAAAAAATAAAAATAAAAATTCTTACTGACCCAAACTTTTGAACGGTAGTGTATAATGCTACAGAAGCTTTGTATTTCAGATAAATGCTGTTCTTTTGAACTTTCTATTCATCAAGGAATCCTGAAAAAAAAAAGTACACAACTGTTTTCAACATTGAAAATAATCATAAATGTTTATTGAGCAGCAAATCAGCATATTAGAATGATTTCTGAAGGATCATGTGACACTGAAGACTGGAGTAACGATGCTGAAAATTCAGCTTTGCATCACAGGAATAAATTACTTTGTCAAATATATTCAAATAGAAAACAGTTATTTTAAATTGTAATAATATTTCACAATATTACTGTTTTTACTGTATTTTTAATTAAATAAATGTAGCCTTGGTGAGCAGACGAAACTTCTTTTAAAAACATTAAAAATCTTAGTGGTTCCAAACTTTTGGTCTGTACTGTATATATATATATATATATACATGCACATATATTTGTATGTATATGTATATATATGTATATGTTTGCTACTTTGTTGCTGTGCAATATCCTTAGTTACAACATATCTATATATAATCTTTTTCCAGATATGGCCTTGTGATATTCGGTGCCATTGATGGATACTCCAGGAAGGTTTTTATTTATTTTTTATTAATATCTTTACTACAATGTATTGTTTTAAATGTACATATTAAATGAATGATGGAATAAACAAATCAGGGATGCAGAACTCAGTTCCTGTAGGGCTACACCCCTGCAGTTTAGTTTTCAACTTTAATTAAATGTAGCCTACCTGATCCAGCTAATCAAGATCTTCAGCCTTATTTGAATAGTACAGGGTCCAGTTGCATAAACATAACCCTTATGTTAAGACTTTGTCTTTAGTAGTACGACCATCTAGCAAGGAGTCAAGGGGCATTCAGTCTACGCATGTCTTAACAAAAAAATGAATGGCCAACTTCTAAGAGTAGTCCTAGCAGTTCATGCAACTGCAGGGTTAGAACTAAACTCTGCTGGCCTAACACCCCTGACATAAATATAACATTTGATAATTTACCTCAGATCATGTACCTTGGAGCTGCAACAGATAACAAAGCATCGACTGCCCTTGGTTTTTTCCATCAGTCAGTGGAGATGCATGGGTATCCGTTAAGGTAAACAGTTTGCTTTTTTTTTTTTTGTTGAATAGATTATTGCTTCTCAAACCTGTTCATTCATCAGACAACCAATTTAGGTCTTGCAGTCTCTATTAATAAGCTGATGACTACAATCAGGTGTGCCTGATAGGAGGGGAAGTCTGAAACACAAATAATTAGTACATCATGATTTAAATTTCATGTTCCATGTACTTCCATGTTTTTCTGTGAAGTTCAGAAGCATTACATGCAATAATACATCCCTGCTGTTTATCTTTACAAACATTAAAGGGTTAATGGGTTTTCTTATTAGACTGGTGTTCTTTTCTAAAACAGCTTTGCTCTTTTACATTTTTTTTTCTGCATTTAGAGTTCGAGGAGACCACGGAGTAGAAAATGTGGAGATCGCTAGGTGTATGTTTTCTGTGCGAGGCTGTGGGAGGGGAAGTTTCCTGTCAGGAAAAAGCGTGCATAACCAGCGGTAAGCATAAAGATTAATTTTATAGTCATACCCTGAGCTAAATATGAACATTCTATTTTTAAGGATAACGGTGTACTCAACATGTATTCATTCAATAAGGTGCTGTTAATCAAAGTATTACACATTTTGTCTGCATTTCTCAGTATTGAACGCCTTTGGCGCGACATATGGATGGCTGTAACCAACATCTTCTATGATGTTTTACACACCCTCGAGGAGGAAGGGTTACTAGATCCAGCAAACAGCCTCCACATGTTTTGTTGTCATTATGTGTTCCTGCCACGCCTGCAGGCCAGCCTTGATTCCTTCACTTGTGGATGGAATAACCATCCACTTCCGCACAGAAGGCAATCGAAGCCCCAACCAAATGTGGGAAATCGGGCTTATTCAAAACCCTGTTGCTCCTCCAGAATCTGAGGTATTGTCTATAATTTTAATGCATGTAATTTATGCAACCGCATGCATGTACATTTCTATGTATTGTAGCAATAAAATATACCATGTTCATTATCTATTTTTTTTATAGAATGCTCAAGATGAAGACTCTGACTGGGACACGACCAGAATCCCTGACCAGCCATCCAGAGGAATTGTGGTTCCTCCAGTTGATTGCACATTAACTGAGGAATTAAAGGCCCAGCTGCAAGCTGTTGTTGACCCAACCTCACAATCACAAAACTATGGCAGGGACAAATATTTAGCAGCATTACATTTTGTGATCCTTCATTCTTAAATTACAGTAATGTGTACACCCTGTGAACAAATCAAAACAGACACAATAACAAAGGAGCTTTTGATAAACATTTAATAAAATAGTTTTAAACAGAACAGTAAAAACATTTCAGAATTAATTGCAGAAAGTGTACTTATGCCAAATATATATTTATGGAATCAGAATAAAAAAAAACTAATTTTATTAACAAAATAGACTGCCTGTTTTCTTTCTGGTGTTAGGGTAACAATAAGAACATTTAACAGCATATAGAAATATTCTATGCCCTGAACATACACCGGACTCATTTGGAATTGTATCCTACTCCTAAATTTACACTCTGTTAAATCCAAAATCAGAGTTGATAGCCTGCAGCATGATTTCCTTGAATGAATTGTAGTTGTCAATGTGTGCTACAGGAAAGGTAATTTTTCTGGCACAGGCACTTACAACTGGGTAGCAGATTCGGTGTGCAGGCATCCTCTGCTGACAATCATGATCAAAATGCAAAGCAATTTTGAATTCTTGACGTTCTGACATGAGAAGTGGTTTGTGTCCCTGGCCAGTAAGCCATTGCATTACACAGGGGGACAGTTAAGGGAAGGGTGTCTCCATCAGGGTTATCAACTGCAAGCAAAAGAGCATGTTAACTCAATGAATCAAAAGTGATTCTACAATATAACTGACCAAAACATTTTTCCGTTAAATCACCAAAAAACCAAGCGGCAGTGTAAAAAGCTTGTATGACAGTTGTTACTATCTATTGCTCATTGTGATGTCACATGAATTTTAAAACATTTGTCTTTTCTTAAAAGCATCTACACTACATTAGAAACTTGAAATCATGTCATACATACCAGCAGTTTCAATTTCCTGGAGAAAATCTTGCAGGAAGTTGATGATGGCTGTTTCACAGGTCTCCCGTATTGTTCCCTTCTCGGATAGTTTTGGCAGAATGTTCTGCATGATAAAATCTGCATCAGCCTATGGGATGACAACCAATATGCATTTTCAGGTACTGAGAGCACAATTGCTAAAAATGCTTATCTCGTATTTTATACATCAACTAGACAAAAAAAGTTTGTCGAGACAAACTTTGAAGTTGGCTTGAGAAAGCCAGACCAGAAAGTTTGATGCGAGTGAGTAGAAGATAGATACACACTCACTCACTCACTCACTCTCTCTCTCTCTCTCTCTCTCTCTCTCTCACACACGCAACACACACTCACCCACCCACCCACACAGTGATAGATCGACAGCTAGATTAGAAATATTAGATAGAATGGAAGGTAAGTGAGTGTCAGTTGTTAAGAAATAGTGCATAGAATGGCAGCTAATGGAGTCTGATGAGACTCTCCAACTGTCAGAATTTGAATTTTGAACAGTCTTGGCTCATCTGAACGTTCTGTCAATGAAAGCCAATGGGAATTGTTTTTTTAGTTTTGATCATCATTTTTAGGAAAACCTTAAGTCGGATCAGTTAGAAAAGATACAGCACACCAAGTCAGAACAGTCTGAAGGTCTGAGCCGAGTTTGTAGAGTTAAAGCTCTTGGAGGAGACAGAGTTGTCAGAAATTTTAGGGTCAGAAGACAATAGGATTTCAGTAAGTTGGCTCTCTCAAGCCAACTTAATTATTATTTGAACTCAGCATAAATATCCACATTCAATAAGAATAAATCAAGAAAAAAATGATTACTAATTAATAAAAAAATTACTATGAGTGATACCTTATAGTCATCGTCCACCACACTGAGGACGAAGAAATGTTGGCACAATCCTAAATGCTCTTCCAGGATGTCCACAAAATTGTACACTTGAAGACCTTTTCTGAGTTGCTTAAGCAAAGGGATCAGACGCAGGGTTGCATGCAGCACAATAGATCTGAAATACACACATTTTTAAGAAAGCCTTGCATAAAGTTTTCTTTTTTTGAGTAAATCCTAGACACTGGTGTGTGTGTATCATAAATCCATTGTTGCCCTATTAGCTGAAACATATGCCTATGTGTGGTCTAATACATGTTTGAATATAATAATACTAAAACTATGAATTTTTCTATTTCTCACCTTATTATGGCCTCTTTGTTCTCCGGTTTAATGATCCCAGTGAAACCGCAACTAATTATAGCATCAGTCCATGCAGAGAGATCAGTTTCTTCTTCCACCTGAAATAATGAAATGTATTATTGTATATACATTTAAAAAAAGTTAATACAAATTTAATCAGCCTTTGATAATTTTTTTTCTACCTTTTGAATCAGTTCAAAAAGTTCAGCATCATCCACATCATCTTTACTGAGATTTACTTCATCCAAATCTCCTGCTGAAAGATAGTCAAAGCACCACTGTCTCAAGAAACAGGGGGCTGGTCCACCCTGAGCAAGACTGACTGAAAACACCTCTCCTGCAGTCCTGAAAGAGAAAGCACAAACATACATAAAGATCAAGCCTGTTAAAACATAAATAACATGTAAATACAACAGGTAAAACGCATAAAAAATTGCTAACCTGTGTTGATGAATATGATGATTATGCAATTACTCTATTTTGTTTAAAGTTGTTTTGGCTTTGTAGTAGTTTATGTAAACCAATTAGTGATGATGCATTAAAATGTATTAAAATGATGTAATGTAGAAAAGCAAACTAATGACATTATGTATGCACATATACTTAACCATGTTAAAGTAATTTGTATATGACTACTTTACTTACAGTATATGTTAACTATGAAACTGTGGTGTATAGTATATTAAAGTAACATAGAGTAGAAAACATTTATGTATTAGATACAAGAGAATTGTAATGTTGTAGATAAGGCATGTTTTATAGACAAAAACGAGACGGACACAGAGGAGAAGAGCCAAGAGGAGAGCTAACAGGAGGAAAAGCAGGCTACGTCAGAAACACCTTAAAAGGATGGTGGAAGACTTGGCAGCTCTCCAACTGATGACAGCAGAAGAGAATTTAACATCGGCAGTGAACTGTTTGAGTATAAAAGACTGATGAGAAGACTGGCCAGACAGATACTGATTGAGCAGTGTCTCTCGACGCGAGAAACCCAGCTTTTACACCTTTGATTGAAACTTTGCTTTGTTTAGATAACTTTGTTAATAACCTTTGTTTGCCTTTACTTTTGTTAAATTGTAATTAAAACTATTACTACATTAATTGCAAATAATTGTCTACCGATATTCTTATTACTAAACCCTTGAGCACGAACAGACCACAGAGAAGTCTTCTGAACACATTGTAAGTATTGTTTGAATGCTTATGATTTAGGTCAGATTTGACTTACTCAACCTAACCTGAGAATAATAAATAATAAGGTTAAAGGTGTTAAGGTAAAAGTTACCCACCATAAAACACCTGAAAAACCCCTTCTCCAGATCACTTAAGGAGTAGATAGGGCTCTTCCCACTCTGGTGTCCTCGATGCTCAAAGAGGCGTTTCTCAATCTCATCAATCAAATCTATGAATGATTTCTTTGCACATTTCTCTAAAGCACGTGTTGATTATTGATTGTTCATTACTTAGTTTGTTACAATCTTGAATTTATACAACCACAGAGTAATAACACTTTGTCATTGTATAAGTTTAAAGTGTTTTAAATGTGGTTCTCTTCTCCTCTTCCTCCACTTCCATAATGGAAAGTGTTACAGTTGAACCTCACAGCCTAGCCAAACAATCATCCTCCTCACACAATCTTTTATATTTTCAGTTCCCTAATAGTCTCCCTAAAGGCCACCTCCATGCTCTCAACTCACCCTAACAATTAAGTGTAGCAAATAGTGAGAAAAAAGCTATACTGAGATGGGTTGCTGATTTTTTTTGGTAGGACAAGGGGTCCTACACAGGCAGATCGGCTGAAAGTTTTTGCTGATATTGTATTTTATACAATTCACATATTTTGGTAACCCATACAGGAAGTAAAAATACAAGCTATTAACATCTTGTGTTTTTTAGATACATTATATGGCAGGAATAATGTAAATTAAAGGGTTAGAGCAAGAACAGAAAATCAGCCAAGAAAAAATAAAAATAATTTCTTATTTTTAAAAATGTTTCATGAATGCAAAAATCCTTACAGAGAAACTGACTTACTTGTAAGAAATTCTTTTCGAATGACACCTGAATCAACACCTGCTTCCCCCAAAAACGTTACAGGCAAAGTGTTGCCAGGGGTCCCTTTCTTTTGACGCTGCCACTGTACCATAGCTCTTTGAAAGAAGTCTGTGCGAGATACGCAGATGTTGAAATCCTTGCTGGCATCTACCCTGCTTGCCAACAACCTCAGTATATCGTCTGGACTGTGAAAAGAAAAACAGATTAGTCAAATTGTATATTCTTACATGTGTTTACATGCATTGATTAAAACACTCTACCATTGGAGGTCTGAGCTTTGGTTGTGGTGTTCAGGTGTAGCAGATGTAGGACTGTTCGCACCAAACGTCTGTAATGCACTGAGAATTTAACCAAAGGTTATATTCTAGTTATCAGTACACAGAACATGTTACTCAATGACCCCATAAAAAAATGATTGGCAATGAAATGCTTTTAGAAAGCATAAAATATTACCTATCGCCACATATACTTGCATGAATGGGCAACTGTCTGTGTGTAAATATCTCTAAACAGATGGGACACTGTCCCTCATCCTACAACGTCAAGAAAAAACAAACAATGAAATATGACATGGCAAGTAAAAGCTTTCTGTAATTTGCGTTGATTAATTGATGTATCGCTAATCCCAGTCTTCTATAATTATTGACATGGAAGCAATATTGTGCAAAAATGATGGGGCCATGTGCACAAAACATCTTAGGGCTAAAAGTAGCTCCTAACTGGCAGATTTAGGAGAAACTCTGAAAAATAATGGGTGTGTCAGTACTAAATTTAGGACTCCTACATTTTCTGCTTCAAGAGTATTTCACAAAGCATTTGAGCACTAAAACCAGCTCCTAAATCTGAAACATAATACCTTTTACTGTTTTTTATGATTATAATCGCTGACTGAGACTCCTCCTCCGTCAGCCAATCACTGTGGTCACAGTTAGTACATTAGTAAGTGTGATAACATCATCCATAGCAACACGTTCAACCCTCTCAGCTAAAGACTTCTCTCTATTCCTTGGTAAAAGTTGGTCTCGGCAGAATTGTGAATAGGTTTTAAGAGAAAACTCTTAAACTAAGTACTTTTACTTCTATTTAGGATAACACTTAGTTAAATGTTTGTGAATAAGGAAAAAATACATATTTATATGAGTATTTGGTAACTTTTAATATTACAGATTCATGTCACCTCATAACTTGTGGTGGGTGTAGGAGAACAGGGTCGCAGAGGACTGATAGGTGCAGGACTAGAAGTTGGGGTGGCAGTGGACACAGTACTGGCTGTCACAGAAACTATTTTTAGTTCTTCATCATCATCATCGTCCTCAGCATCAGCAATCTGAAATAACAAAACTGGGTATATATGCTGCCTAATACCAAAGTTTATGGAAATGTCGACAGTTGCTCTATTGTATAAATAACATACCTCATCATCAGCTGATTATGTGCCACCACAGGATTGGACATGCAAGTATAAAACTGGTAATGGCATTGTTGTTTTACATGTCCGACACTCCACCTTTGGCATCTTCGCAAACTCCTCTGCTGAGAATGGAAGTGGATCGAGACATAACTCATCTTGAAGAGGGACCATGTAGAGTGCCGTTCTTCCAGTGGTTGTTGCCATTTTGATAAGGTTGCCAGTATAGCCCTCGGAGTCTGGAGGGACAACAATGAGCCGCCTTCTTCCACTGCCACCTGCCAATTCAAATATACATTACAACACATCAAGTATTAGGGGGGCCCGTACAGTACAATTAGGCTTATGCTCATAAAGTGGAAGCTAAAGAATTATTAGTAACGAGCAGTGCCCCGAGTTTTAAACATACCCTATCACTTCCCTGACTGTGCAATATTATAAAATAATTACTTTTTCTAACAGGGTATGTACATGTGAAAGCTTTGGGATGGCTAGAGAAAATGTGTAATTGTAACCCTGTGTCTATAATACCACTAATATCACTTTTGTACAGTTTGCACTAAAACAGTTATGTGTTGTCATGCTTGTGTCTGCTCTGGTATTTAATATAATGCACCTGGTGCCTTATAAAGCAGCCACCCTCCAGCGAGTGATCTCAATTTGGGAAATTCAGCTTCAAAAAGCTTGCATAACTACAGAAAACATGAAACAGAAAAAGGGTTCACAAAAAAAAAGAGCACAAAATTAGAACACACAGAAATGATAATGTAAATACATGTAAGATAAAACATTATATTAGGATTATGGGAGGATGCAACATTACAATACAAATCCTAATATAAGATTTTAATTCAAAGAAATAAAACCCAAGTCACATCCATTGGCCCCTCATAAACAATGGGAATTAAGGTTTGTGTTGAATATTTCGAAAAAATAATACTACTGCTAGCTTGTCAATAACTATGATTACCAAAATACAGCTTGTGGTGATCACAGAAGAGGTTAGTAACTGCTTATTAATGAAACAGCTCATCTATGGAAATGCTGCATTTTACTTTGTTCCCCTTTCCTTAGATTATATGACTATATACATATCATTCCTTAAGCATAAGATTGTTTGAAATACATGAGCAATTAAGAAAGCAGGCACTGAGCTTGATTTCTTAAAAACTTGATCTGTTCTGTTGCGATGTGCGTCTCCTGCCGATGACGTGTTTCGCGGGGGCGTGCCCCCGTTTCTTGACTCCACCCCCACGTCAAACCAGTGCCATAAAGAGAACCGCACAGAAAAGTGCAGCGCAAAGGAAAACCGGTATGGTGAGCGCACGCTTGACTGAAACGCAGAATAAAATGAGCGTTGCAAATGATTTAGTAGGTTTGAGCATGAAAAATATGTGGCAAAGATAAAATAGGATTACAGCTGTCATTGATTTTTGTAATTGATTATATTTTTATTTTTGCACTAGCCTACTTTATTTTATTTTGCAATTTATTATTTTTGTTTGCAAAACTTATTTTTTTCTGCTCAATACTTTATTTTTCCTTTGCAATTCTTTATTTTTGTTTGCAAAACATTTTTTTATTGCTCAATTCTTTTTTTAGTTTTGCAAAACTTTATTTTTTTGCAAAACTTTAAGGCATTAATTTGACTCCATATACTGCCCCTTTAAGAAAATCTTAACTTTGGGCACATTCTCTCCTAGCTTAGTTAACGCTAAGCTATAGACCTTATGTAGCCCCGCCCCTTTTCAGCGTTGCGCTCGTTGTCTTTTGACTTCCGGTTTGTATTTCCACAGCGATATTACATTTATGAATGAACTGCTCGTTTTAAAATCTTCCCGACCTACTGACATTTGTTAAGACATCTGCTTTAAACATAACAATGCTCATGATAACTTTCATTAACTCTACAAGTAAATCCACTTAACCAACTAATTATTCTTTGACAGCGATGCCATAGAAATGTACAGAGCTACCGCAAAACGGAAGTTCAAAGACAATTTTATAAAGATGGCGGCGCGCTTGTTTCTCTGGTAAATAAGGTCTATACTGAGAGGAGGATGTCTGGTGGCTCACGGAGCTAAAGGTAGTATAATTTCAAAATATTAGTTTATGTTCGTGTCAAAAAGTGTTCTTTGGGGTGTTTTTTACTTGATTTACAATGTGGGATTACACTGATGTGCCGTTTTGTCGAAGTTAATATTCTTTGTATGCTCGCATTGCTTATGTGTTATTATTTTCTAACAGATGTTTTTGAGTCGCACAATACATGCTGCATCCTAATATTTATTCTTTGTTTGTCCAGGTATGTCATTGTGTAATCCATGTATATTTATTATTGTTCTGATATGTTTATTGTTTAAACTGATATGTCAAGTTTTAAGCTTAGTCAACGCTAAGCTATACTGAGAGGAGGATGTCTGGTGGCTCACGGAGCCAAAGATGTTTTTGAGTCGCACAATACATGCTGCATCCTAATATTTATTCTTCGTTTGTCCAGTCATTTCCTCTGTCCACTGGGTGGAGAGTCAGCCAGAGACCTGTTGAAGGTTTTACACATATACACACACAACGAGTGTGTATATGAGAGTCCACATCCCATCACATGGGACTGGTTACAAATGCAACTTCTTTGGGCAGCACATGCTGTCAATTCAGGTGGGTGATGGTTTCAAGTGTGATCTGAAGAATGTGATAGAAAGACTTGAGCTTTACAAATCTTTTGTTTCGAATCAGTGTTTCAGAGCGTGCATCAAACTGTCAAAGTCACGCCTCCCAGTGGTGAACCATTGAAATTTTGAAACACTTAGGATGTATGGAAGCCTTGTTTACTGAAATCATGTGACTTTGGCAGTTTGAAACATGCTCTGAACAACTGATTCGAAACAAAAGATTCGTAGGCAGTGAAACGGTGTTTTGAAATCACCCATCACTAGATATTCTTGAATAAAGTCGTTGTTTTGTTTTTTTGGTGCACAAAAAGTATTCTCATCACTTTATAATATTATGATAGACCCACTGTAGTCACATGAACTGTTTTAAATATGTTTTTAGTACCTATCTGCATACATGAAAATCCCTCACCTTTCGGTGAAATTCGCCGTTTTGAAACGTAGATTCGATGAGAAAATTTTTTTTTGGGTGGGGGGGGGGTTCATATTCAGTGAACTGTGAACAGGTGCGCATACCAGAAGGGCGCGTGAGATTCAGTGAACTGCGAACAGGTGTGCGTGCCAGAAGGGAGCGCGAGTGCATGGAAATATTAACGCGAAGGGCCTTGCTTCACCAGTGCAGACCACCATCAGAAGCTGAAAGCACGCCTGGCCTCGGCGATTTACCTGACTGAATTTGGTGAGTGATGGTTTCAATAATTTTAATATTTTCTGGTATATCTAAGTTAAGTTACCCAGGAGCTCTGTTGACATAGACTTAGCTAACGTTAGCTACAGCTTGATGAATTGAGTCATTGAACACAGCAGGAGAGAACACAACATTAGCCAGCTAGCTAAAGCTCCGGAGGAAAATTATTAGCTAACGCTACCGTTTTTGAGAAGGTAGATTTTGAGGTGAGGGGACTGACAAGGCAGAAGGTAAAGTGGTCCACCGTTCTATCAATAAGTAGACCTGCCAACCTGTATGCAATTTGCGTAGCGGATAGGCATTTTGACTTCAAAGTACGCTGGTACGATTTGTCACTCTAAACTACGCAAAAACCTGGTGACGCCTCTGTGCACGCGCAGTACTCAAATCAAGCAACAGCAAAATAAGAAGAGTTCGACTAATCATAGCGCTAGGTTCTTCCCCCAAATATACTGTAAATGTTAGACCCAGTGACAGGCTGGCATGAAATGGCTTGCATAATACTTAGTAAGGAGGCCATAATAATTTTTGACTCATGGCTGAAGTTAAGTTTCTCCAGCTCTCCCCAGGTTGGCAAAAAAAGCACACTGATTCTTGAGAAGTGGGACAAAACAGGGTGAAATATTGAAAAAATAAAACCGTATACTCAGACAAATTAAACTACATTTATGTATCTTACATGTACTAAGCTATGCTTTGATACAACCTCCCAAGTTTTCTTTTTTAATAAAATGTGCTTTTTACCTTGCCAACACTTATACTGTCAACACCGTCAGACACCAAAAACACAAATTAATTTCCACTCACATTATGCAAGACCTATAAGAAGTATAGTAAACTATTTTTTACAAAGGCAAACAGAGGCCACACACAAAAAAAATACTTTTAATATGTATAAATATATTTATTATAAGGATTTCCGTTTGTGTTTCTTAAATCGGACTGTGTAATGTAACTTTAACTTTATCTTTAACAGCAATCAAGATGTTTTTAACATTTCAAAACACATTGTCATGTTAGCAGAGAGATTACATTTTCACATATGACCAACAATTCATCAACAAATATAAAATATCATAATGAAATATCCTCAAGATAGTCATCTGACGAAGTTGACACATCTGACGGTGGTGATGAAAACTTGAATTTGTTGTCAATTTAACTATCAAATACATTGAATCAATTAATTACTGTATTAAAACAAACACAACAAACGGTGAGCATGTTATTGTTTATAAAGTTTTTATTCAAGATTCACATTTAAGTCTTTTTTATATATCATTGGAACACACATTATCTATTTTCTCGCATCTCGGAACAGTATGTATGGTAAGTTTTAACAGTTATTTGAACAAATAAAACAATTAGTTCTATCCATTTACATTTTATCTAATCTCAATTTTACCATAAACTTAATATTCACATTTAAACATCTTAACATATAACATCTTAACAAATGATCCAAAATGATCAGACACATTTGATCAGAATGCATGTTTTATCCAGTGTGTCTGCTATCAAATTAATATTAAACTACTGAACAACTGGATGGAACAAAAAAAAAAAAAAAAAAAATGTTCATTGTTTCATACACTTTGCTGCTTTTATCTGTATTCGCTGACTACTGAAACATCAGAAACTGAATGTGCTCCCTCTCTATATAGTCCATCACCTCAGGTGAGAGGTGAAAAATATGTCTAGTGCTGCTTGCACGCCTCTGAGACGATGGTTCAGTCAGCTTCACCAGGATATTTTGGACTGGAATGAAGCACACATCCTTTGCTCCTCGTTTTGGATGAAACTGAGTGCTTGGACCATTAGGATGGAAGAATTCCACCTTAACATCTTGGTGATGTGTATCCATAGTGATGACTTTTGCCAACCACCAGTTCTTGTCATATATCACAGCAAGCCAGTCTCCACTGTTAATATGATCTTCTGCTATCTTTGTGTAAACTCCCTTAGGAACTTCATCATTGTCCTGCTCCATTTCTTCCATTAGCATGGCAACAGGTCCTTTTTCCTTCTGTTGAGCAGAAGCACTGCTACCACCTGTGTTCTCAGCATGCCTTTTCAAATTCATCACCTTTTCATGCTCATTGAGATCAAACATGGCTGGAGTGAAACACTGACAAATCTTCGGTTCACAGCAAAAGCAGGACAATGATCTGCAAAAGATCTTCTTCTCCTCAGGAATAACTTGATGAACTTTTCGTGTTCCAGGCACAGGTTTCATGGGTTGAATGAGCTCATCATAGCATGTAATTTCTTCATCTTTGACATAGAAGAGTTGGATGTTGGGAAGACTTTTTCCCACCATGTCATAGAATATTATCCCACTTGTAACATTGTTGCCTTGCAGAAGGAGACAATCTGCAGTTCTTTTGACTGTCCCTCCAATGCCATCTGGTGCTCCCTTGCCGTGTGAAGTGGCAAAGAAGTTCCAAGTCGCTCTTTGGAAACCAAATCTTGAAGGGACATCACATAAGAGAGAGAAATTCTTCTTGTTTTTATATTGTTTGCTTGGGCCATCAGACCAAAAGTGGATGGTATGAGCACCAGGAAACTTGTGTCTTATTGTTTTGAGGACAGGATCCATGTATGCCCAAATGGAAGCAGCATCCTGACGCTTGGATTCAGACACAGTGCAAAACCCAGCCTTTTCATCTTTTGTGTAGTACATGCCAGTGTGTAGATTGAGTTGGGGGAGGTTCTGACCAAAATGGCATGACTGTACCTCAGAGCTATATTTGCATTTCCATGCTTCTGCGAAGTCAACATGCACGATTACACTCTTTTCATCACAGTTGTCTATCATCTTCCTGTACTCTCTGGACTGATTTTTAACCAAACACACATGTGTTGTTGTCTCATTGCGCAACAGGTCTTCATACAGCCGTATGAGTTCTGCTATGGTGCCAGTATGCGTCACAAGTTTAGTGTTGTGGTGAGATTCGCCTGCCACTTGGTCCTTTACCCGTTCCCACTGCTGCCACTCAACATTGATCAGCTCTTGTTGTGCTGTAATAGGTGTGCTTTTGTGAAGACAGCGAGTACAAACACGCAGGAGACATGATTCACTTGGAGGAGAGCAACAAACAAGCTCAAAACTATCATCGAGCTTGCTACTCTGAGTAACCCCATGTTCTCTCAAGACCTCAAGCATCATCTTTGCATTTTCATGGTATTGGCACTGACAGGTCTTTCGATCAGATGGCTTGGGTGCTGTGACATAGAAAGGGCGAAGAGTGCAGAAAGATGAATAACTCAGACTAATGTGTGGGTGTTGTTTGGTGAACTCTTTGTGGAGGTTTATCATTGTGTCTGAGAGGACCATTCTTTGATGCTTTTTCTTATTTCGTGTAATTGTGTCTTGTTTGTCAGTGGTCATACGTGCACAATTACAAAAGAAGTTTTGGACTGTTTGTGTGATTGTTTGCAGGTAACTGGGTCTTCTGACTTTGGATTTCTTTTGCCTCAGTGTTTTGTATGTCAGACCGAATTGCCTCATTTTGTATAGCAGCCGGTATTTTTTAAGAATCATGCCTGACAAGTGAAGGTTCTTAGATTTTACATAACATCTCTGAAGTGGCTCTGCACTCTGTTTTCCTTCATTGAATTCTTTAATTAGAACATTGTGGAACAGCAGAGTTTTCTTTACTGAAGGGGAGCTGTTATTTCTATTGCACATCATTCCCTCTGTGGTGGTTCTTGGCGATTCACTCAGTGTGATCTCCTGTGTTGTCTTCTGTTTTATGCGCCTTATCTGCTTTTTTAATTTACTGTTCTCTTTTTGGGCCTTGCTGAGTTTGGTCTTTAGCTTTTTCATTTCTCTAGAATGTCTCTGCCTTGTTTTGACCCTCTCTCTTTTCCCTGCAGCAGCCTGCCTGCTTGTCTGTGGTGTCTCATTGAAGTCATTTGATGGACTATCCGGAGGTGTTTCCGTTGTGAGGGTTGAGTGTCTATCTGTCTTCGCGCTCTTCATTCTCGCTGACTATGCTTCCATTTCTTTCTCTTTTTCCTCTGTTCTCTCTTACTCAAATCCTTGATTTGCTTTAGTTTTCCTTCCTCAACTCTGTTTCCACCCTTGTCTCTCCCTTCTTAAAAATTCCTCCTTTAATTCTGGCTGTACACTGATTTTCTCTCTTTGTTTTTTCTGATACTCTCTGTCCCTTCGTCTACGCTCTTCCAATGAGAGATGTCTAGCCATGCTGAACTAAAACACACAAAAAGAGCACAAGAATATCTTTATCATATTTTCCTATACTATGCAATGTTCCTTATTATGTTCCATAAGCCCTGTGGTCCCTTAGCTTTATGTTCCTTCATCCCTAGCTCTGCTAGAAGTGATGACTATCAATCCACAAAAGCAATATATGCTGTCAGGTCACATATTTAGTATTCATACATTATTATAATAAACAATATTTTTATTAGAATATTAGAATAAACACTATTTTATATTTAATATAATTAAAAATGACTTGAAAACCACAGAAATATGAGTTTATGTTGAGTGTCAACTCCATCATTTGCCTGTCACCACCGTCAGACAGAAAATCTGACGGTGTTGACACACAAGGCATTTCTTTCACAAAACAAATGGATTTCATGGAGTAGCCATTTTGTTTTCTCTGTTGATGCTAGATGCTAATAGAACCTACTTCAGGGGAATAGAATGATCTAAAAATTTCAAATAATTTCCTCAGAAATTGGAAGAGGGTGTTGACTCATCATGGTTGTGACACAGGAAATATTAACATTAAGATTTAAAATACTCTAAAACTATAAAACTTACCAGAGCCTGTCTGACAGTGATGTACTCTACAGATGTGGAATGTGGTAAAAGGGTCCTTCAGAGTGACAGCTGCCCCTGATATTCCTTGATTTTATTACATTTTAATAAATGTCTGACGGTGTTGACAAAATGGGGACACAACTTTGAAATCTTATAAAACATGCATGTATCATTGAAAAAAAAACTTTGCTCTGACATGATATATTATTAAGTGTTGCTTTTGATAAAACAAGCTTTTTCATCATAAAAAAAAACGTTTTTATCCATTTTATTGCATATGAATGATTGAACCCTTCTCTGTGGACACACTGTTTTAGATGTAGTGAGAAGACAATAAGTGTCATAGATTTGTTATAATAATGATAAAATTAAATTGAAGGGGATAATTGTGTTAAATACATTCTATTATTAATCCCTCATAACATTTACAATTGAAAATATTTTCATCTTTAAACCTAATAGCAGTTACAATTGCTGGACATGTTTTGTCCCATGTCTCAAGAATCAGTGAGCATCTCAAAATGCATCAGATTGATGCTTTAAAATATGGAATATTTACATTTTTCTTCCAGGGGACCATGCCCCCCGACCCCCCTAGAGGGATAATATCCTTCTCACCTTTTTCACCCCTGACCCGTTTTCATGCCTGTTTCTGAGCATCTGAAAGTGTAAATTATTTTGCTGGCAACAGAGGCCCCACTGAGCCATCGGATTTCATCAAGAGTATCTGTTACATACTTCCTGGCTCAGGACAGAGTAACAAAAAATATGCTCAACTCAAAAACACTTTTATTTAAAGAAAGAATACATGATAAACTAACAAACAAAATAACGACGACAAAAAAACTGGTGCTGGAGAGAGGTCAAGCTCAAGTCAAACAGGAACCCAAACACTGATCCAAAGCCCTCTGGAAAGACAGATCCTTTAATCAGGATCCACTCATCATAGGCAACCCGTTACACCTGCCGCCTGACTCCACCCTGAAAACTCAAAAAGACCAACCCTGCATCCCAATGTGCATACTATTCACCCTATCCGCCCTAAATAGTATTGAATATTACTAATGTCACATACTACTTAGGATGGATAGTATGAACATTGAGACGCAGGCCAACTTGATTTCTGTTCTGAGGATGAATGAAGGTCTTATGGAACGGCATGAGGGTGAGAAATTAATGACAGTGAACTTACACTTTAAAGGGTTTTTACACATAGAAAAGGTGAAAATTGTATTACATTGTACAGTTTTTTTCACTGGATGATGATGTAAGTTCCTGTTGCAATTCTCAATTCAGCATAATTGACCTTCAATGGTGACATTTTTCACAAGTCCCTATAGGAATAATAACTCAAATGGAAGAAAAAATAATACAAATATTTGTTAAAACAATTAATACTAAAATATACATAATATATTATACTAATATAGTGAACAAAAAAAAAACTAAACTATTAATTAATTGAGGGTTATTTACACCCAGGGATTTTAGATTTCTGCCCCCACCATTAAAAAAAATTCAAAAAATGCAGATTTTTCAAAACTTTACTATAATATAATTATTATAAGCTCAAAGTATTATGGGTAGAATCTCTCTACAGTCTGTTCTGATTCATCAACACAGTTTCACTGATGATCCAGAACCAACCCAAAACCCAGGATAGAGCGGTTGAGTGAATGTGGTCTGGACTGTGTGGATGAGTTTCACTGTGTCTCTCTTGACGCTGTAGAAGGACAGAGTTCCTGCACTGTGATCCACATACACTCCTATTCTACTACTGCTGATGGGCTTTACAGGGAGTTTAGTCTTTCTGTTATTGTGTCTGAATGAGTAACTGGAGGGAGTGCAGTACAAACTCCAGGACTGATCATTATATCCAAACACAGACTCATCACCCTCACCCTTCCTGCTGATGCTCTTATATGACACTGATATAAACACACCATCACTCCACTCAATCTCCCAGTAACAGCGTCGATCACACACACTCTCTCTACACAACACCTGAGGATGATAATAAAATCTGTCTGGATGATCAGGATACGACTGAAGCTCTGTGTTAGTGTAAGTAATCACTCTGTTATTCTCAGACAGTTGGAGGTGTTTATTCACTGTGTTCCGATCCGCAGTGAACTGATGATAATCTGATGGAGATAAAACACAAGTCTTCAGTTCAGGTCTGACAAGTTCATTTATGACAAATTAATATTACAGAAGTAAATCTTAACTTGATTTAGGATTCTTCTGTGTGTGTGTGTGTGTGTGTGTGCGCGCGTGTGTGTACATACATTTGCGTACTCCTGCTGTAATTCTGATCTCTCCTCCATGATCCACACTACAAAACACACACAGTGTCACAGTTCATTAGTAAACTCAGTAAACACACACACACACACACACACACACACACACACACACACACACACACACACACACTTTACAAGAGGCTCTTCAGATACAGTATAGGGCTAAATGGGAATAAAGTTATCAGTGGGTCTGTCGTGTACTGCACAGTTCGCAGTTGTACACAGTCGACTGTCGAATTAAAGCTGCATACAGCCAGAGAAATAGTCACATCTGTGCTGCTAAAGGGTATTTTTTATTTGGATAATCTAATATCTGTTAATATAATATTCCATACATTATTCAGCTGCAGAATTGTCTAAAAAGTGATAACTGGTTCCAGACCGAATGACACACAGACATATCCTGAATGAGTTCTTTAGAATTAAACTTAATACTCAAATATAGAATAAAAAATGTGTTCTGTTGCAAGTTCATACCCTTGTTCTCATGTTTTATTCCCTTACAAAAATAAGTATACTTCAAGTTCATTTTATGAAATATACTCAAGTAATGTTCAAGTATATTTTAAGTGTATTTTATCTAGTAAGAATACTAATATTGTTCTAGTAGTATACTTGTAAGTGTGCTAAAATGGCCCACTTTTTTAAAGTATACTTTTAAGTAGTATAGTTTACTTCATTTTTTGTTTGCAATGCTACAAGTGAACTTATTTATATGCTGATAGTTCTAGATAAATACTTGTACATTTTTTAGTTTATGAAAGTACACTTTGAAGTACTCAGTAAACTAAGGTAAGTTTAGTAGTTTTATACTAAAAGAAAATGTGCCAGATCCTTCAACCAATGATTAATAGATGGACCTTCTATGTTCTTCCAGTAAAATGCTACCAAACATCTTGCAAGAACTGGACAAATGTCCATAAGGAATTAAACCCAAAGCACATATTTCAGGAGTCACTGGAAATGGTTTTGAGATTATTGAGGAAATTACTGTTGCCACTTTTTGCCAGAACGTCTTAATCACCTCACACTCCCAGATACAATGAAAGAATGTACCCTTATGTTTTTGGCATTTAAAACAGATGTCTGGAATGTTTGGGTTAAACTTATTTAACTTTTCAGGGGTTACATAAGTACGCATTACCCAGTTAAATTGAATCAGCTTAAATCTAGCATTAATTGACAAATTCTGGGCTCTGATACATATCTGGCTCCATTCTAAATCTGAAAGATCATACTGCAGATCTGTACTCCAAGTGACTCTCTTGGATTCAGATGATTCTTTAGAGCTGTTAACAAATTTGCAATAAAACTGTGAAATTTGGTTTGTACTAAGATCCTCAAAAAACAACTTTTTCTAGTTCTGTTGGTAAAGGTCTAGATAGGGAATCATTTTGCTTAACATTGATATAGCTGCGAATTTGTAAATATTTAAAAAAGTGTGTCATTGGGATTCCAAATTTTTTGTAAAGGTCATCAATGTGTCTCCCTCAAATAAATCCCCAACCTTACGGATACCCTTTAATGCCCACTGTTTGAAGCCAGAATCATTATTCCCTGGTCTGAAGTCCCTGTTTCCACAAATAGGAGAAAAGTAAGAGAGAGTTGGAACTTCTCCTAGTATGTGCTGAACATCATTCCATACTATTAAAGTATTTTTAACAAATGGATTTTTGGTAGCCTTTTTTAGATTCTTATGCAAGTCCGAGTATAAATACAGGTCCATACTCATTTCATTTATAACTGTTGATTCTATCTCTACCCAGGGTAACTGTGGCTTTGAGGAAAACCAATAGGTGGCAGACCAGTAGTACCATTGCAAATTGGTTAAATGTAAACCTCCTCTGTCATAAGGAAGATATAGCAATGTTAGGCGAAGCCTTGCACGTCTATTATTCCAAATGAATTTGGTTAATTTTTTTTTTTCATACTAGAGAAAAAACCTAATGGAGGGGAAAGTGGAATAGAGTGAAATAAATACAAAAAAATTGGTAGAATATTCATCTTAATAATGTTTATACGGCCAATCAGTGAGACTGGTAGGGAGGACCATCGGTCAACAGATTCATTGACTTTGGCAATGACTGGGTTATAATTGGCAGGGACTAACCTGTCAACTGTAGGAGTAATGATTATGCCTAAATATTTAAAGCCATCGACTGCATTTATAAATGGATGCCCAATTGGTGGTTTAAGTCTTTCATCGTGTCCGGACCGCTTCCGACGTACCGATGTGGACATAAAAGGTTCAGTAGATTATTTGCTTTAAATGAATGGTTGATGTCTTGGTGTAATTCTTGGGTATTTAAAAAAGTATTGATGATTTGGTATTATTAATTTTATAGCCGGAGAACTTTCCAAATCTGTCAATCAGTTCGAGCAACTCTGGAATGGATCTCTCAAGTCTTGTTAGAAAAAGAATGGAGTCGTCTGCATATAAGGCTATTCGATGATCACGATATTTAATTTTAATGCCCTTAATGATAGAGTTGCTTCTAATTGCAATTGCTAAGGGCTCCAGTGCTAAAAGAAAGAGCAATGGGGACAGAGGACATCCTTGCCTTGTTCCTCTGTGTATATTAAAAGGTTTTGATATTGTATTATTAGTCATAACTTCAGCTATTGGTTTAAAGTATAAAATATTTACCCAACGTAGTAATGACCCAATGAACAGAAGCTGCTCTTTATAAATAATTGGAATCTTTTCTGGGAGCGTCCTAGGCTCTTCTGTGCTGATGGCCTGCACCCCAGCAGAATCAGAGCTGATCTTCTGTCGAAGAACATCTCCAAGACGCTTCGCATCATATGACTAGTAAGTCAAACCTCAAATCACAGTCTGTGTTCTGCCTACTTAATTGATAGAAATGTGAGTGTAATGCAGTCTATAGAAACTGTGTCTATTCCCCGAATAGTGAGGTTTAGCAATAACAATAAAAATAAAGGATCTAGAAAAAACCTGATCGTGATCAAACCAGAATTTTGCAAAATTACTGAACAAAAACATTCTCTAAAGCTAGGGCTACTAAACATTAGATCGCTGACACCTAAGGTGGTTATTATAAATGAAATGATCACAGATAATAGTCTTGATTTAATTTGCCTTACTGAAACATGGCTTAAACCAAATGATTATTTCGGTCTTAATGAGTCTTGTCCACCTGGCTACTGTTATAAAAATAAATGCCGTCCGATTGGCCGTGGCGGTGGTGTAGCAACAATCTACAGAGATATTCTGAACGTTACTCAGAAAACAAACTACAGGTTTAATTCATTTGAAATTCTTATGCTAAATGTTACACTCTCAGATATAAATATAAAGTCGCTACTATCTCTTGCTTTGGCTACCGTTTATAGACCTCCAGGGCCTTATGCTGATTTCCTAAAAGAGTTTGCAGACTTTCTCTCAGACCTATTGGTTAACGTCGATAAAGTGATGATTGTTGGAGATTTTAACATTCATGTAGACAATACAAATGATGCGTTAGGGGCTGCGTTTACAAATTTACTAAACTCCTTTGGGGTCAAACAAAACGTCACTGGACCCACTCACCGTTTTAATCATACTCTAGATTTAATTATATCACATGGAATAAATCCTACTGATATATAAATTCTACCACAAAGTGATGACGTCTCTGATCACTACCTCGTAACTTGCGTACTGCATACTGATGATATTTGTCAAATTGCGCCACGATATCGACTAGGCAGAACAATTCTCCCGACAACTATAGATAAATTCACAAATAAACTGCCTGATTTGTCTCAGCTGCTCATCGTACCCAAACACACAAATGATCTCGAGAAAATGACTAGCAGCATGTGCACCATTTTCACTAGTACATTAGATACTGTTGCACCGATGAGATTAAAAAAGGTTAGAGAGAAAAATACTGTACCTTGGTACAACAGTATTAGTCGCGCTATGAAAAGAGAAACTCGTAATCTAGAACGCAAATGGAGACAAACTCGTTTAGAGGTCTTCAGAATCGCGTGGAAAGACAGTTCGTCCCGTTATAGAAAGACTCTAAAAGCAGCCAGGGCTGAGCATCTCCGCAAACTCATAGAAAATAACCGAAACAATCCACGGTTCTTGTTTAGTACAGTGGCTAGATTAACAAATAAACAGAACAAAACATTTCATTACAGTTTAGCAGTGATGATTTTATGAATTTCTTTACTGAGATAATTGAAAGCATCAGAAATACAATTGTAAATGTACAAACTTTGACAGAGTTTTATGATTCAGCCTCAATTATCGCCCCTCAAGAACAGTTGCAGTGCTTTACAACTATAGGACAGGAAGAGCTAAATAAACTTATTACTGCGTCTAAACCAACAACATGATTATTAGATCCAATACCCACTAAACTACTGAAAGAACTGTTACCTGTAGCAGAAGAGCCTCTTCTCAATATTATCAACTTGTCTTTATCTCTAGGTCAAGCTAGCAGTTATTAAGCCTCTCATTAAGAAACCACAATTAGATCCAAATGTATTAGCAAATTACAGACCCATTTCAAATCTTCCATTTATGTCTAAAATACTAGAAAAAGTGGTGTTGGCCCAATTGTGCTCCTTCTTGCAAAAAAACGCTATCTATGAAAAATTTCAGTCAGGATTCAGATCTCATCATAGCACAGAAACTGCACTTGTTAAAATTACAAATGACTTACTTCTAGCTTCTGACCAGGGCTGTGTCTCAATACTAGTGTTACTTGATCTCAGTGCTGCGTTCGACACTATAGATCATAAAATACTCCTAGATCGACTACAAAATTACACTGGTATTCAGAGACAGGCATTACGGTGGTTTAGGTCGTACCTATCAGACCAACACAATTTTGTCTATTTAAACGGGAAAAAATCTAAGATAACAATAGTAAACTATGGAGTGCCGCAAGGATCAGTGTTAGGCCCTCTGCTATTTTCAATATACATGCTGCCACTCGGCAATATTATAAGAAAACATGGAATTAGTTTCCACTGCTATGCTGATGATACTCAGTTATATATTTCATCACAACCAGATGAAATCTCTAAATTATCCAATCTGACAGAATGTATTAAAGAAGTAAAACATTGGATGACTAGTAATTTTCTTCTATTAAATTCAGATAAGACTGAAGTATTACTTATTGGGCCAAAAACCTGTACACGGAATCTCTCAGACTACAATCTGCATTTAGAAGGATGTGCTGTTACTCCATCCTCGACAGTTAAAGACCTGGGTGTTATATTAGACAGCAACTTGTCCTTTGAAAATCATATTTCATATGTTACAAAAACAGCCTTCTTCCACCTCAGCAACATTGCTAAGATATGGAATATGTTATCTATTTCTGATGCAGAAAAGTTATTCATGCTTTCATGATGTCTCGACTAGATTACTGTAATGCATTATTAACTGGTTGTCCTGCTTCTTCAATAAACAAGCTACAATTAGTACAAAATGCAGCTGCTAGAGTTCTTACCAGGTCAAGAAAATATGATCATATAACACCAATTTTATCATCTCTACACTGGTTACCCATTAAGTTCCGTATCGATTATAAAGTATTGCTAATGACCTATAAGGCTCTAAATGGTTTAGCTCCTGTGTACTTAACTGATCTTCTATCGCCATACAATCCTTTACGCTCTTTAAGATCACAAAACTCTAGGCTTCTGGTTGTACCTAGGATATCTAAGTCCACTAAAGGAGGGAGAGCATTTTCTCATTTAGCTCTGAAACTCTGGAATAGGCTTCCTGATAATGTTAGGGGCTCAGACTCACTCACCCAGTTTAAATCTAGACTAAAGACACATCTCTTTAGCCAAGCGTTCACATAATGCATCTCATATCAGATCAATTGCACATGACTGTCTTTGCTTAAAGTTATGAACAGCAGCTACGCTAATTATTCTTCTTTTGCTTTTCTGTTTTACCTCGGGACACCCGCCCTGAGGTGACTAGAGAGGACATCAGCTTCAGTTTGGATCCAGCCTCTTAAGAAGACCTCAGATGACCAACACCTATGAAGAGACGGCGCCAACACCTATGAAGAGACGGCGCCAACTCCTGCGAGGACTTCAGAAGACACAATCATCTGGATCAACATGCACAATGCCAATTTCTATATCCTAATTATTGTTAATGTAATTCATTTTTTCCAGGAGCTCTTTGCTTCTACCTTCAGTTAAACTGCTAACTCTGATTGTAAATTAATTACCTATATTATATTATTTGCTAACTGCATTCTTTAAATTGTAATATTGACATCCATTCTCTGTAAAGCTGCTTTGAAATGATATGTATCGTGAAAAGCGCTATACAAATAAATTTGAATTGAATTTAATTGAAGTGAATGTGTCTGGGGCTTCTCTTTTTTCATACAAAATTTTCAACAAAAAACGCATCTAATATTATGACTAGCCTGACCATTCTTGATGAATCCATTTTGGTCTATACCTATTACAGATGGTAGGCATTTTTCTAACCTTGATGCCAAGATTTTGTCAATGATCTTTACATCTGTATTAAGTAGAGAGATAGGTATGTATGACTCACATTTGGTAGCAGACTTATCAGGTTATAAAATCAAAGTAATTAAGGCACTCCTCAACGTAGGTGGTAGATATTCATTTTGAAATGATTCTGCGTACATTTCCTTTAGAGGACCAACCAATTTGTTTTTAAAAAGCTTATATATGTCGATTGGTAGACCATCAGGGCCAGCAGATTTACCATTCTTCAGCTTTGATATAGCTTCAGCTTCTAATGTACGGTCTAAATATGTTTTATCTTCTTCTGATATGAGTGGGAACTGAAGATCATTGAGAAATCGAACTTGATCTTCAATAAAATGGGCTGACTCAGAATTATATAAATCTTTATAAAATGAAACAAAAGCATAATTTATCTCTAAAGGATTAGATGTTGTTTTCCCAGTTTGAATACTACTAATGGCTTTTTCTGTGTCCATTTTTTTTATCTGCCATGCTAATAATTTTCCTGCCTTTTCTTCATGCTCATAGAAAGATTGTTTCAGTCTTATTAAGACTTAAGTCTTATTTTCAGCTTTTGTTATGGAAAGGGTGTTGTATTGAGCCCTAAGTTTAAGAAGTTTGCGATTTATAGTATTTGAAGTGTCTAAATAAGCCTTTTCATCTGCAAGTTTAATTTCTTTTTCCAATAAATCTAATTCCAATTTAAGTTTATTAGTTTTTGAGCTTGTATAACAAATTATCTGACCTCGAATATATACCTTGAATGCTTCCCACTTTATAGAAACTGAAGTTTCATTCTTATTCTCTTTAAAAAAAATTATCTATCTGTACTCCAATAAATTTTATAAAATCCAGATCATGTAACCATCTTGGATGAAGTCGCCAGCGACGAGTTTCATTCATATCACTTACTGATTTGTAAACCAAAGAAACTGGACCATGATCTGAGATAACAATAGAATCAAACTGACACAGTGTTACTCTTGGAAAGAGGTCATTAGAGATTAAAAAATAGTCAATACGAGAATGACCCTTCGTCACAGTAGAACAACAAGAATCTTTTACTAGGGTATAACCTTCACCACGGGTCACACAGATTGAGTTCTTTTAAGTAATCACATATCTTTTTCCTAGATTGTGTGCGTGTTGTATCTAAACCTGTTGAGCAGTCAAGACTAGGAGATACTGTGCAATTAAAGTCTCCAGCAATTAGCAATTTTCCTGGTAAAGAGGACACTAAAAGAAATAATTTTTCAAAAAAAAAAAAAAATCAGACAATCTGTATTAGGGCCATAATTTGCCAAAATAATGTTTTCATTTAGAATAGAGCCTTGTATTATTATGTAACGACCTGCTGTGTCCTGTAAAACTCTGGATATTTGAAATGGAACTGACTTGTGTATTAAAATCATTACCCCCCTAGAGTTAGGAGAAAATAAAGCTGAGTAAATTTGGCCTTTCCAGCACCTTTGTATTGGTGTTGTGTTATTTGAAGAAATATGGCATTCTTGCAAAAATACAATTGATGGATTTTGTAAAATTCTGGTCATTACTTACTTAAATTTAGGTAATTTCCCCAAACCTCTCACATTCCACAATGTTATGTTTTTAACTCTGAAATGGAACCCATTACAATATAAGTGCATAGATTGAGAACTGCGTAATATTACAATCTTGTCCCTTAGCCTGTTTACAATAAAATGCAATTTGCCCCATGACTGAAAAAAAGTAAAACATACACAGGATGCTTTTACTAGTACTGGCACCCTGAACTGGCCAGCAATTTACCCCTAACACAAAATCTAAAGATTCAACACTTTGTGTCACCGATCCTATTGCTAGGAGCAGCATAACGCGGATCAAGAGCATGTTCGTTCATTACACGCTCCCATCAACAAACGGCTGGTCATATTAGAAATTGAACAACAGCCTATAATAACAACTGAAGTAACCACAATCAGTCAGCTTCTGAATATACAACAAATTATAATGAAAATAACTGAAAAACAATATAGATACTTAGAAGTCACTGAACACAACTGTACTAAATATCATCCATCAAGTGTCTTTGAAAAGTCAGTCAATTCTATTTTTGCTCTAAATACGTTACCAGTCTCGTAAGAAAAGAGAGAAAGATTTCGTTACATGACGGCTCCGTTCTTCTGTATTCGGCCTTCCTGCCTGATGGATTATCGGTGTGTATCCTTGAGGTTGCAAATAAAATTCTCCACCTCAAATGGGCTCTCAAATGTGCGGTCTCGTCCTGCATGAGTGATGCGCAATTTCGCTGTAAATATTACTCCGTAACGAATGTCCATGGCCTTTAGCTGTTGCTTAACGTCGTAGTATTTCCGTCTTTTCAGATGTGTTTCTCTGGCGATATCTTGGAAAAACTTCACTTCACGCTCGTCGTACGTTATCTTGCCTTTGGCCCGCAGGATTTGTAACACTTTGTCTTTATTATTTGAATTCAAGAAGCGCATAATAAGTGTTCTGGGAGCATTTTGATCTCGATGTTCCTGTAAACGATAAGCTCGTTCGATGGTTATCAGGTTGGTAAAAGACTCCGGTCCCAGTACCTCGGGCAGCCATCTCTCAAGGAAACCCACCATATCCGAGCCCTCGGCGCCTTCAGGTAGACCGACGAGGCGCACATTACTGCGACGACTTCGATTTTCCTGGTCTTCCAGTTTAATGCCAAGAAGTTTCACCTATTGCTGAAGGGCATCTATGGTGTTTTGCAGTTTGGATACTTGATCCTCTAATGGCCGGCAGACCCTCACAGACGTTTGCCGGCCATACAAACATAATAAAACATAAAATAAAGTCCAGGCTTGGTCCTCTGTCGTCCTTTACTGTCGTTGCTCCTCCTTTTATGCTTCCGGAGTTCCTCTGTGAGAGACTCAAGACCGGTGCGCCTCGCAGCTGAAGCTCATTATCACTCACGTCACCGGCCTCGTGCCGTTCCCTTACGGCTCTCGCCCGCCCTACTCATCACAATATGTTTCACATTCTTTCTGGGAAAAGAAAGCATCACTACAACTTGACCATCAGAGTTATAGCATTCAAGTAAGAAATAAAGATCTTTCAAAACTGCAAAATCAAATGTAAAACTAAAACAGAATATTCTTCACATGAATTAAATATACATTTTCATAAAGGCAGGAAAACACCAAGCTAACGGTCGTCTGTCAGGCAGTTTTTGTTCGTTGGCCGACTAAGTTTTATTAGTGTGTCGGCTGAAGTTAGTCCTCGTCAGCTTTTTTCCGGCTGATTCAACATGTTGAATCGGCGTCGGAGCTCATCGGTCCATCTGATCATTCTGATTGGCTGTTTAGCTACTGCCACCTGCTGGTTCAGACAGGCATTTCATCTTACACAGGCGCAGAACGGATGTGCTACTTGACTGTCGGCTGTGGAGTATTGGTTTGGTGTGTCAGGGCAACTTTGGACTCAGATGCTGCCGACGTGAGCCAACCCCACAGTTTGCTTTCAATGCCACTAGTTCGTTGGCATCGGCTTGGTGTGTTCCTGACTTTAGATTCATAATAAACTAAAGTTAGAAAAGTCAATTGCAGTGAGTGATTGTCTCTTTTTCTTTTGTTGTTTGACAGACAGCAGCAGGTTTACTGTATTAGGCTGCTGTCACTTTAAGACCTAATCACAGATTTCTATTGACACGCATCCAATATCTTTCCCAATGGTTTCATTTAAGACATAACTGACTGTGTTTACATGAATACTTGTGAAGACAGACATTTTAACAAAACATTTGAGTATAATAAGGCATGAAAAAAAACTTTAGGTGTTGCGTGGCCACATAATGGGGTTAATAGGTATGACCAGAATGATCAAGCTATACTTGTAAATACAATGAATAACACTAATGAGGGGTGTAATACAGATTTTACTGCAGATTCTTTTGTAAGAAGACATAATCCTGCTGCCGAAATAACTTCTCTGTTAAGTTCTCTTTATATTTCTGATCATGAGGATGAGGGTACTGATGATTGTGAAGCTAATGGAAGTTATCTTGTGAATGATAATGTAAATCAAACAAGGCAAGCAGAAATAGCTCAACTAAAAGTGGATTTATTGGCCCTTAATACCAAAGTACAGACAATAGAACATGATGTTAGACAAGTGGCAGAAAGCACTTTAAGTAGGAAAAATAATTATAGACAGGCTGTGGACGCTAGCCTAGCAGACTTGGATGATTATTTTCGCAACTGCTTGGCAAAGCTAGAAAGAGATATGACAAACTGTTTATTGCGGAGAGATGCTCATTGGGAAAAACGACTAAAAGAGCTACGTCCTACTAGTACCCCTGCTCTCTCTCAATTGTACACACATCCTGACATAAGTTCTTCATTGCCTACTTCCATTACGCCAGTACCAACCCCAAGAGCAAGAAGTGCAATAAATAAATCGGCCAATTTAACTCATGATGTTTCTTTAGTGTCTGTTCCACAGGCTAGTGGGCTTGATCTGTCAGCAGTTACAAGAGTGTCTTCTTTCAGCACTCAACCCCCCATAAGGCTGGAGTTTCCCATCTTTGGGGATTCTTGCGGAACATCTGATGTGCTTAACTTCATCGAGCACTGTGAAAACTATTTGGATATTCGACCACTTCCTAATGCGGAGCTCTGTGGAACTTTGAGCTCTGTTCTGAAGGGACCTGCACACAGTTGGTGGAAAGCGGAAAGAAGTAAGGTAACAGATTGGCAAACATTTAAAAAGGCTTTCATGAATGCATTTCTGCCAGATGATTATCTTTCAGAAGTAGAAGATAAGCTGAAGTCTTTGGTGCAACAACCAAATCAACGTATACGAGATTTTGCCTACGATTACCGAGCCCTGTGCCTTAAATGGAAGCCAGATATGCCTGAGCATGAGATAGTGAGCCGTATACTTAATAACATCAATCCCAGGGTAGTTGGTTGTTTGAGGGGAACTGCGAGGACGGTGGAACATCTGGTGAAGATTGGTTCAATGGTGGAGAAGGATTGTTTGAGTACAAAGGACTATTGGCAGAAGGTTGGGGGTCAGAACTTCAAGGACAAAGAAGGGAAAAAACCCAATGAACGTAATACCGCCAAGGTAATGGCAGGATTGTCCACTGCCCAGGCACATTCACTTTCATTTTTCCTCCGTGTACCTATGAACATAAGAGGGACAGAAGTAAAAGCAGTAATAGATACAGGAAGTACTTACACTTTGATGCAGCAAAGTTTGTGGAGGCAGTTAGGTGAAGATAAATCTTCTGTGGTACCGAGTACTCCTCAACATTTCCTGATGGCTGATGGGAATGTACACCAGGCTATCAGACAAAGCCCAGTCAACTATCAATGGCATGACAAGAGGTGTACAGTGGTTACATATATTATGAGAGATACTCACTTGGCCTTCCCTCTAATTGTTGGCTTGGACTTTCTGAGAGCGGCTAGAGACATCCTTGATATAGTAAAAGGGAGATATGGAGTCTGAAAAAGGGTTGACTCATTACCTTTTCTTACCTTCTTCAACCATCTTAGCACCGTCAGTAACTCTGAAGGATGTCAACACTAATCCCTCTGCTGCTGTAACATTGTACTTCGCCTTACCTCCAGCCTGGCAACCCTCCAACACTACCTTAAGCATAGATGTTGTTCCTTCCTGGGATACAGTCAATCATGAAGAACTGGGGAAGCTGATGTCCTCCTGGCAGAAATAAAGAGGTGACTTTTGCTTTGTGTACATAGACAACAAAATTATATATTCACACACACTTCAAGACCACATCAGGCATTTGAATACCATCTTCCAACGACTTACACAGGCTAACCTCACTCTCAACATGAAGAAGTGTCACTTTTTCAAGCAGCAGTTGAAATTCCTCAGGCACATCGTTTCAGAAAGAGGAGTGGAGGTAGATCCTGAAAAAACCCAGGCTATCACCCAGTATCCACCCCCTCAAGACTTAAAATCCCTTCAACGCTTCTTGGGGCTAGCGGGTTGGTACCACAAATGTATACATCATTTTGCGGATATCACTGCACCCTTAAATCATCTGAAAAGGAAAGAAGTGAAATGGGAGTGGACTTCTGAATGTCAGGCCAGTTTTGACTCAATCAAACAGGAATTTCAGAAACCACCTGTCTTCATCCAACCCGATCTTAACTCCCTCGGGTCGGCGGTCACGCCGGCGTGATCACCGCGTTTTTTTTTTCTAACTAGTGTGAAAGAGACTCAAAATACTCCATCAATGTTGCACATACAATTAAGAGATATACACCATTTTAATCTGTGGAATATCTTCTTTTATTTGTGTACACTCAGAGTAAAAACACAATGTTGTGCTTTTTCTAAAATGAAGAAAACTAACATGATGCGTGATCTCTCGTCTCCCTCTGAACGAACTCCAATCTGATAGTTCTCAGAAAATGAACTGTAACTTATGAATACTAATGACAAAAAAAAAAAAAATGACACATATGTCTAAAGAAACGTTGAAATGTCAGGTTTTAAATTGTACAAGTCAAATCGAAAACAAACATTCTGTGTTTATGTAATCTGTATGAAAAGAGAGCCATGTCAGCTCATTCAGCTCATTATCCGCTAATGCGGCCACGCCCACGGAGCCAGTGCTATTCAGACGCAAATTCAGTCAATACATGCATTCATCGTCTCAATTGTGTATTTATTGTCTTGAAAAGTGTTTTGAATAGCCATAGTTAGCGATCTCTGGCCTCTGTTAGTTCAGTTATTTCCTGGATTGCCTATTCTTCTTTAGCATTGGCATTTGTGGACTAAAAGTGCACAGAGCCCCCTCCGGCTGCAAGTATGAATTGTAAACACAGTATCCAGCGTTCATAGTGATAACAATAAATATTGAATAAATATTACTCCTCTGTATAGAAAATTGACATAAACATGAGAATCCATCAATATTTCTCCAAATGTGAATGCTTTTAAGCTAAAAGACTATATGAAATGCCATAGAGGTAACATAACTGTTCAGACACTTTGTATCATAGAAATGCATTATATTTTAATAATAGAATACCATTATTTTAAATTGTAATAATATTTCACAGTATTGCTGTTTTTTCTGTATGTTTGATTTACATTATGATGAGCTGACACATTATCAACAGGGTTTTTTCACAGCCTACCTGACTGAAAGAGCTCATTATTTATGCAGGTCATTAGAGCTCTTTATCTGATTCTTTTGTCTTCTCAGGTGAGAATCATCCATTATTCATGATTATTCACGCCTCCACGCATACTGTGTTTCTTGACCAAAGATGTTTTAGAAAATTTTAATCTCTCTATTGTTTTATATGAAGGAGTAGGAATGATAATTCTTACATAATTTTGAAGCAAAAACTCTAGTCTACAACCTCCAATACCCAGAAGTCTTGTGAACACAGATTTAATATATATTTTTTGGCTTTATTTCAGTGACTTAAGTTTTTTGTTTTTTCAATAACCACGCATAAACGTTATTCCTTCAAAAATACAAACATGTACATACATGTTCCTTACATATTATTGTAGCCTAGTTTGTGCTGAATACAGTGTAATGACACTTTTTCCATTAATATGTTTATGAACAACTGAAAAAAGCACAAATGTCAGGGCATGTCAAAACTTCTCCAGGCCCCAAATCAGCCTCAGACCCCTGAGGGTTAATAAAGATTTTCAAGTCCATACTGATGCTAGTGAGGTAGGAATGAGAGCCATCCTGAGTCAACAAACCCCGGAAGGGGAGAGGGTAGTGGCATATGCATCAAGAACTCTTTGGGGAGCAGAGTTAAATTATTCGACTTCAGAGAAGGAGTGTGTGGCAGTCGTCTGGGCCATTGAAACGTGGAAACACTACCTTGAAGGCAGGCCTTTTGATGTTTACACCGATCATGCAGCTCTAACATGGGTTTTCAATTGCCCTAAAACATCTTCTAGACTTACTCGTTGGTCTCTACGGTTGCAGCAGTTTCAGTTTCATGTCAATCACAGGAAAGGGTGTTTAAACCTGGGACCCGATGCTTTGTGTCGAGCTCATGAACCTACGGAAAGTGAACACGCTTTATGGCCATGCTGTCTTCAAAATGCTCCTCCAATATACCTCACTCCCTCCTCTAAATCTCACAAGCTCAAAAAAATGACTCTACTATCAAACACCTGCAAACTGATCAAAAGTCTAGAAGTGTACAGGGCCAAAAGATCTACTTTGAAGAACATCAAAGAACTGTATATCGAAGAGTACCAGGTAAGATTGGAGAAAAGTATCACGTGGTCATCCCTCAGTCCTTGATTCCTGGGTTTCTTCACTATTTTCATGATAATCCGTTGGGAGGTCATCTTGGACGACTCAAAACGTTGTTGAGACTATTGGAAGTGGCATGGTGGCCTTCAGTGCGGAAAGATGTCTGGACATATGTGAGGGAATGTGAAATCTGCCAGAAATACAAGCATGATAACAAGTAACAGAACCGGGACATACGCTAGGAATAGACTACATGGGACCACTTCCAGTGAGCAAAAAGAGAAATTCATACTTGCTGGTCATAGTTGGCTACTTCACCAAGTGGGTGGAAGTGTTTCCCCAGAGAGATAGTAAAACTCAGAAGGTGGTAAGAATTCTCAATTTACATCTAACATCTTGGGTGACCTTTGCAAAACTTGGGGAATTGTACAAAAACTTACCACCAGCTACCACCCACAAACCAATCTAACAGAAAGAATAAATCGGACACTCAAAACCATGATATCATCATGTGTTGGTCAAAATCATCAAACCTGGGACCAATGGTTACCTGAGTTCAGGTTCGCAATTAACTCAGCCTTCCAAGAGACCACGGGAAAAAACTCCAGCGGAGTTAATGCTGGGCAGGAAGCTTCAGGGGCCATTGGAAAGGTTGGTACACAGGACACCTGTACCTGATCAACCCTCATGTTATGGTTTGGTGCTGTAGAGAAAAGGCGTTCACGGACTTCCACAATCAATAGGTATTTTTTTTTTTTTTTTTGTGAACAATTGTTTTTTTATTGAAATAATCATTTAAATAAAAAAGATACAACATATCAGAATGCAAAGTCCCATCAACCCACCCACCAGGTAGACTATTATACTAGTTATACTGTGCTAAGAAATTATAAAACATTGCAGTGGCAAAAGTATAGAGCGAACTATCTAATAAAAAAAAAAAAAAAAAAAAAAAATAATATATAATAATAATACTACAAAAAAATAAATAAATAAATAAATAAAATACATGGATATAAAATACAGAAAGAATTTACATCAAAAAGAAGAAAGAAAGGATTTAACAACATCAAAAGTAGCACTCCAAGACTTTAAAGTCTTTGATTTTGCTCCATGTATGCGAGCTGTTGATATCTCCAAAGAAATGATATCCAGCAGAGATAGGGCCCATACACGCCTGCTCATCGTATGTGGAGGAATCCAACGACTGACTAACATTTTCTTAGCCGCAGTGAAAGCAGCTAAAAGTAAGTTTCTCTGTTGAGAAGACAAAGGTAGTTCTGAGAAGTTACATAGGAAGAAAAGTTCTGGAGACAAAACCATATCTTTATCTAACAGGTATGATATGTCATGAGCAAGCTGAGACCAGAAAGAAACGAGTGCAGAACATTCCCAGAAAAAATGTAAATATGTACCTAGTGCTCTCTGTGGACACAGATTACAGTTCGGAGAAGGTGAAAGATGCATATGGAAACGTTTTAAAGGAGACAGGTAGAGTCTGTGCAGTAGTTTCCAATGGATCATCTGATGATTTGGGTTTTTTGAGGATAATGCAATCGATTCCCAGATTTGATCAGTAAATAAAGTATGTGTGTCACCACTGATATCCTTAGACCAAACAGTTGATATGGAAAGTGGCTTGTATGAATTTTTGAGAAGAAAAGAGTAAATAACTGAGGCAGAAATAACAGAGTTATCAGTTGGAAGAATCACCTTTCGTAAGGGATGTACAGGCAATTGTGCATCCCAGGGAACTCCATATGCGCGAAGCGCAGATCTAATGCGAAGATACATGAAAAAGGAGGTTCCTGGTATATCAAAAAGAGCCTTGATATCTTGAAATGATTTCAGGCCTTTGTCATCAAAGATGTCACCAAAGCAGTTTACATTGCATTTAACCCACTGTGGACAATGAAATGGAATCTTTCCTGATAAAAAATTATTATTATGGAACAGAGGTGAGTGACGATGCCATGTCAAATTTGGTTCTATCTTTCTGGTCACCGTTCTCCAAGTAGAGAGAAAATGTGTTAGGATAGGGCCAAAACGAAGTTTACATTGTCTAACTGAGATGCCAGCAAAAACCAAATGCATTATATTGTAAGGAGAAACGATAGATTCTTCCATAGCCCACCATGAAGTTGACATATTTGGTTTAAACCAGGCTGACAGTGCACGAAGAGTAAAGGAGTCAGCATATAACTTAAAATTTGGGAAGGACCAACCCCCATCTGCTCTGCTGCGCTGTAAAGTAGATAACTTGATTCGGGGACGTTTACCATTCCAAATATAATGAGAAATTACTGAATTAAGTTTTTTCCAATAGCCAGCAGGTGGGGGTAAGGGAATCATAGAGGAATAAAAATTAACACGAGGGAGGATGTTCATTTTAATAACAGATATTCTTGCATGGAAAGAAGTAGGAAGGTGCGTCCAATTGGCAAGATCTGAGGTGACTCTGGCCAAGTTATTATTTAAATTTTTTGAGACGATATCCTGCAAAGAAGGATAGATATCTATCCCCTAAATATCTTGAATGAGTGCACCACTGGAATACAACTAGAAAACATCACAGATCCAATAGAGAAATTAAGAGGGAGTAGATATGACTTTGTCCAATTAATTTTATACCCAGACAGAATATTAAACTGATTAAATAAATTTAAAATATGGGGGATTGATTGAACTGGATTGTCTAAAAAAAGCAAAATGTCATCTGCAAATAAAGATATGTGGTGCGAGGTGTTCTTAACCGATATAGGGAGAATAAGTTCAGACTGACGTACAGCTTGAGCAAGGGGTTCTAAAGATAAAGCAAACAGTAAGGGTGAAAGAGGACAACCCTGACGAGTGCCTCTTCCAATCGGAAAAGATTGTGAACATACCTGGCCAGTAAGAATAGAAGCCGAGGGGTTAGCATACAAGATTTTAATCATATTTATAAAGTTAGAACTAAAACCTAGGTGCTCTAGGACTGCCCATAGATAGTTCCACTCCAAATGGTCGAATGCTTTCATTGCGTCTAAAGATAGTATTGCGGAGGGAGATGTCAATTGTTCTGCTGTATGAATTATGTGAAGCAGTCTTCGCAGGTTATCTGAGGCAGAGCGAGATTTAATAAACCCTGTTTGATCATGATGCACAAGTTTGGTCATAAAGCCTTCTAGACGGCGGGCTAAAACTTTTGCATAAATTTTAACATCTGTACCAATTAGAGAAAGTGGGCGATAACTAGAACAAGATGTAGAGTCTTTATCTTTTTTTAAGAGAAGAGATATAATAGCCATGTTCATGTTTTGTGGAAAGGATCCTTGATCAATTGAATATTGCATCATATCTAACATAAGTGGACCCAACTCGGCCCAGAAGGTCAAATAAAACTCAGCTGGTATGCCATCTAGGCCTGGGGATTTCCCTTTTTTCATACCTCTGACAGATGATTCTAATTCAACAAGTGATAAAGATCTATCTAAAAACTCAGTGTCTGATTCAGATAGATGTGGAAGATTAAGAGCAGTTAGAAAGGAAGTATAAGAGGTAGATTCACATTTAGAGTTGGAGCTGTATAGTTCAGAATAGAAGGAGCGGAAAGTGTCGTTTATACACTTCTGATCAGTCAGAACCTCACCGGTTTGAGATTTCACTGCTGTAATATTCGCAAATTTTTCGCTATTACGTAGCTTTAAAGCCAATAAATGGCTTGGTCTGCTACCATGAAAATAATAGTTTTGTCTAGATCTTTGTATAAGAAATTCAGCTCTGTATCTATATAATAAATTAAGTTCTTTCCTAACCGTTTCAATTTTAGCTGCAATACTATCCGAAAAAGAATGTTGGTTTGTCTGTTCAAGTGACCGAAGTTTGGATTCCAGACCTGAGATTTTCTTACGACGAACTTTCTGGTGAAAAGAAGCATATGAAATCGAAAAATTCCTTATAAAGCCCTTTGTCGCCTCCCATAGTGTTCGAGGGTCATCTACCGAGCCTTTATTGATGTCAATAAATTCACACAAATTAGCTCTGAATTGGTCACAAAAAACCTCATCTTTTAATAAATTAGTATTAAAGCGCCACCTAGGGGCTCGCGGAGGTCGCTGGGTAATTGAAATTTTCAAAAAATTACTACTGTGATCCGAAAGAGATAAGGGAGAAATGTCTACATCACGTATCAATGAGGTCAATGTAGAGGAGGCAAAAATGTAGTCGATCCGCGAGTATGATTTGTGCCTGGCTGAGAAAAATGTATATAATTTTTGGGATGGGTTGAATAAACGCCACGTATCCACTAATGAAAAAGAGATTATACACTCTTTGAGCTGGTCAGTAGAAACAGTCTGGGAATAAGAAAATTTGCCACCAGATCTATCGAGGTCATGGGACATTACAGCATTCATATCTGTTCCCATTACTATCTCAAAGTCTGTTAGATCAGTGAGATAGGTAGATAATTCAGAGAAAAACGCTGGGTCTGGACTACATGGTGCATAAACGGAGAGAAAAGCTACCTTCCTATTATCAATTAAAGTTTTTATACAAGTTATTCTGCCATCCTCATCACCCTTTTTATCTAGAATAGAGATATTTAACTTTCTTTTAACAATTATTAATACTCCTTTAGTTTTATTGTCAGTAGCGGCAAAAGAGACCACCTCATAAAATTTATTGTTGCATCTATGAACATCATTTTTCCTCAAATGAGATTCCTGGATTAAAGCAATGTCAACCTTTCTTTGTCGCAATAACTCTAAAAAACCAGTACGTTTATGGGGGCCATTTAAACCATTTATATTACAACTTAGTATATTCAGTTCAGTCATAAGTATCAAACAAAAAGATGATTTGGACAAATGAGTCAAAAAAATACCACTGCAAATGAATTATCCTAAGTCTACCTTTAACCAATCCCTCACCCACCGAAACAGCCCTGTAACATAAAACAAGCCCACCCAATAGAACTACCGCAGACCGGGGTAAAAACAAACCCCAGGCTGCCACCCTCCCCTGTCAATGTCAGTGACAGCAACATGACAACCTGTACAACATTAATACACCGCAATTAGCCTTGCTATAAAGGTAACTTGAGTAAATTAACTTCAGTTCACGTCAGTAATGAAGTGGGGTTTTATAAAAAAAAAAAAAAAAAAAAAAAAAAATCTCTATAGAGGAAGCAGGTAGGAACAAAACTGTAAATTCAGTGATACCTTGTCTCCTAGCTTACACACACACACAAAAAAAAAGGAAGTAGGTGACCATCACGTGTAGCTTTAAGGTTGTCAGGAGTCATTCATTAACAACAATTTCTTCTTCTGTATCCATCCTTGAAGAATGAGGTCGGGGAATTGAGCTTAGGAATTGACGTGCTTCCTCCGGGGAGTACAGTAGTTTCGTCTCGCCGTTTTTCAAAACAATCTTCAGCGTGGCTGGATACAGAAGAAAGTTCTGCAGACCTGCCTCTTTCAATTCCTTCTTTATTATGGTGAAGGAGCTCCGCTTCTTTGCCGTCGCGGGAGAGAAGTCGGGGAAAAAGCTCAGCATTGCGCCGTCGTTTGGTTTTTATGGGCCCGTGGCGTCTGGCTTCGTTTAGAATCAGATTCCTGTCGTTGTAGCGCAGCAGTTTGAAAAGAAATACTCGCGGCTTGGGGTGATCAGTTGATGCTTCTGGAGTAAACTCGATGCGCACGTTCGATTTCGATTTCTTTGCCCGCTAGTGATGGAATCCAGGTCGGTAGGGACCGTTTCAGAAAGCCAACTGGATCATCTTTTTCGGCCCCTTCAGGTAACCCTAGCAGCCCGGAGATTACTGCGTCTGCTGCGATCCTGCAGATCTGTCACTTGTTGCTCGAGGACATCCAGACGCCTGGTGTGTTCGTTGACCACTCTTTTCTGCTCTCTCTGTTCCCCGTGTAATGACTGAGGCAAATCAGACACAATTATTGGTTAGTTAACCAATAGTTTTAAGCTCACTCTGGAGTCTGTCCCCATCCCCCGGGAAGTTTTCAGTTACAAGTTTATTGCGCTGAGGAATGTGGTTGCCGCATGGAGAACAGAGTAGAGACACAGAAAATCTGCATCTTCCCTGCATTTTCCACACAGAACACAGACTCTATGGCATTAATGTATAGACAGACTGTGCTATAAATGATTCCTTCTCAGGAAATGGTATCCATTATTACTGATGTTGTATTGTACTCATTGTATTTACATGTTTGATGATTGTTAAATGTTATGACCTGCACGGTAACTTCAATCATGCCATGTTTAGTGTCTATACGTTCGTAGTGGGAAGATTTAAATGTTTGTGTATGCGGTACATCCATACCTGTGCAACACATCAGTATTAAAAGAATATTTAATAGTTCTGATTCAAGAACTCAGCTTGTTAATCTTTCTGGGTTGTAAAAGCCCTGACAGGAGGGGTGTTGCCACCCAGAATTACAACATCTTCATTGGTCCGGTCAACAACTGAGAGGTGTGACTTTGACCAGAGGTTAAAAACCAGCGAACAGTGCCACTCCCTCTCTTCTTCTTCCTTGCTTCTGGACCGAACAAATCTCCTTGCGGCCGGCCTCTCTAGGCCCGGCCGCAAGGCTGGTAGGCCCCTGGCCTACAACACCCAGCCATGTGCTCATCACCCAACAGACTGGCAACAACTTCAGATGATAACTTCAAGAGTTATCCTCAACCTGCAGATCCGACGCTCTTCAGCCTAAAGGCATCTTGCAAGTATCGTACATTTTAATGCTAAACAGCGATTTAGTATTGATTTGTAAAGACTTTACCTTTGCTATTGCTAAAAGAAACTGATGAGTCCTTTCCAGATTGCCTTTGACATTTCATGTAGCTCTAGTAACAGCATCTCTTCCGGTTCAACACTATCATTACTCATTCTGACTTGCGTGTGTGTGTGTGTGTGTGACCCTTTATGTATGTTATGTTATGTATTTGTTAGTTTAGTTATGTGTTTGTGAGTTAGTTAATAAAGATTGTGCACAATACACGTTTGGTTCTGACTCCGTCTGCTAATGAATTGCCTCTTAAGTGATAGATCCGGACTACGTGAGTAGTACAGTACAATAAGAAATATTATTTTTCCATAACTTGGAAATTGACATTTCTTAGAATTAATAAACAATCAACACTGAGCGTTCACTGGACGAACAGGTTAACTGATTGTAATGTTAATTTTAATGTAGCTACGTCCAGTTAATCTGATTAACGGATTTGCATATTCATAATTAATCATAATTAATAATCATAATGAGTTATGAATAATTATTAATATTTCCCCTTTGAGTTAATTTTCGCTACATATTTGGTGGAGAATGCGGGCATCATTTTAAGCAATTGTTTGCAGATGGACCAGTAATCAATCATGTGTTTTGGCATAATTTTTGTTAACATCTTATACATGCACAAACTGGGGGCTTCAATGCACATTCTCTTGAACGGCAGAACGTTCCTCGATGCTATAAGGCATGTTTAAATTGTATGAAGAAGCTAACCTGAAATTATCGAAGAAATCATAATTTCAGTTGCTAAATGAGCGTAAAACTTTTCTGACGACGGAATCGCAGATTAGTAGCGCGTACAAAAGGGTATCGAAAGTAATTAACCTGAATTTGGGCGTAGAAACCCCCACTTTCAGCTTTAAATGCATAAGTCTTTCTGACGATGGAATCTCAGATTAGCAGCACGAACAAATAAACTAACCTGAATCTGGGCGAAGAAATCCCCACTTTCAGCTGTAAATGCATAAGCCTTTTTCTGATGACGGAATTCCAGATTAAGCAGCATAAATTTACCTGTGTGACGAAGAAATCTCACTACAGCGTTTGTAATGGTGTTCTGGGCGAGACTCCCCAGTCACCGATTAAAGGCCTTTTTACTGTTCGTTCCGTCACTGTATTCATATTCATGCGCGGGACCGCACATATGAAACACACGCAACAAACCTGTGGTGTAAATTCTAGCGTAGCTAACTAGCAATCACCACTGTCTGTGAAGTGATGTGCTGTTGTGATTTGTGAGTTATGCGTGACCACACTGGAGTTCTTAATGCGGGCTTGCAACGCGGTTAGAATTCTGCTCCATTCTGATCGTGTTGCGGGCTGGCATTGGTCTCCTGGCAACGCATGACAACAGAGCGTGTAGAGCAGACACCTCTGAAAGTCTGATAGCAGCACACCCACATCACAGACTGTTGTGCAAACAACGAATCACGCGTAGCCGAATCTAGCTCTATAGAAACCCTACGCGTATACCCTACGAGTTAAAACCCTTTACCTCGACTAAAAGCTGCTAGCACCCTGCTAGCACCTAGACATGTGCAAGCATGAAGCATTCAAGCCAAAGACTTTATAGACTTTGGGATTCCCTTTAGGAGGGATTTTGATTTGAACCGCTGATGGGAACACAATGCGTTGTGAAGCTCCAAATCAAATGAATCAATTGCGTCACAAACGATTCACTGTTCGAACCGCTCAAAGCGCCCCTTTGCGAGTCAGAACAGTAAGCGTAGTGAATACTAGAGACACATGAATACGAATAGCGAATATGAGACATCTTTAATAAACCATTCACAAATGTTATCAATTAAATGTGATCAATGAATCATCTAATATCCTTAAACCTGAGGTTTCTGTCAAGACATGATATTTCAGTAAACTGTAGCGCTTATTGAAACACTTTGAAACTGCTAGGACGCATCACAAAGCCTTGTTTACTGAAATCACGTGACTGTGGCAGTTTGACACACGCTCCGAATCACTGATGCAACACAAACGATTCATTTGAGTTCCAAAGCTTCACAAGGCACGCCTCAAAAGGCACCCATCTCTGGTTTAAACCGTTTGTATGTGTGCGCGTGTGTGTGCGTATGTGGCGTCACTCACGTTGTCAAGTCTGAGTACCTCTATTCAGTCAAGTTGAATTTAAATTAAATTTAAAATTTAATTAAATCAATTTGTTTAGTTGCCTATCTCTACTTCATGCTAATACTTTGTTCACCTGACTATCCCTATGCATCCAAGTTGAATTTGGTTAAAATTTGAAAATTTAATTAAATCAATTTTGTCTGTTTAACTTTCCTTTTAGATTTCTAAATCTACTAGGAAATTCTAATTTTATTTTGTTCAACTTCATTCCTCCTCTACGTGTCATTTTATTTCCTTCACTTTCTTTCTATATCTCTGTTTGGCCAAGTTGGATTTAATTAAACTTAGCATTTAATTAAATCAACCTGGGTATTCACATTCCCTAGGTCTAAAGGGACCTTCTGTTTTTATTTTATTTTATTTTATTTATTTTTTGTGTTATTCTACTATCACCCTCTTCCCTTTTTCTATAGGATTACAGTAGTTCTAGAAACTGTTGTTTCCTTAATGAGGCATAATGAGTTATAGGTTATTACTACGCTAACACCTATCTCTCAGCTCCCCCTCCTCACTCCTTAGTGCTGAGTACATGAAGTACGGCCACCATCCAGTGCACTTGGGGCTCCGGAAAGGACTAGAAACTCTTCCAGTTGTTTCTTCTCCTTTCGACCTCAAGGCATCTGGTCTTTCTCTGTTAGTCTAGAGATTAGGTCATCACTTGAACCAGTGACACCTGCTTAACCATATCTCCTAGCAAGACTAAATGGGTAAAAAAAAAAAAACCTCTTTCCTTCCTTTCCCTTTTCTTATTTCATTTTTTTTTTCTCTCTCTCCCTCTACCAGTTTGTTCTATTCTTTTACCTTATGGTGATAATTTCTGGAAAGGAATCATCTGTACTCTGAGTAATAGTTTAATGACGTGTACCAGCCCCGTCATCAGTCAACACAGCTTACAGCTGTCATCCAAGATAGTTAAACACCTTAGTCTCATGCTGGCTTCCCCCACTTCAGCTAGTCACTCCCTATACGGCCTACATAGCTGTACGAACTTGCATTTGCCTGTGCTATCTCTTTCTCTCATGTCCCCATAAGTGTGCCTGTCTGCCCAGTACATCCAGCCCTGCCATCCAGGACCCCCTGGAGACCCAGCGGAACAATGTGATGGTTGCCCTTCAGCTAAAGCAGTCAACAACCTGCAACCGCAGAGCAAGGGACAGCGAGATCGGCAGCACCAGCACACACGTGACACCTGACCTGAGCCACAAAGAGCTTCATCCTCTCCTTAGCCCATGCTCATACGGGCTTCCAACAGGAGGTAATTGAACGAACGCTGCAAGTCACTGAGTTCCACAGAGAACCAACCCACTCAGCATGAGAAGACACAGGACAGATGCAAGAACCATGACAGAGCAGAGCAAGTGAGGGAGGTCACCAGTCCTCAGGAGGCTCTGACAGCTGTTGAACTTTGCCAGTTAAAGAACGTAAGGAACGTAAGGTTTGAATTTAAAGAGACACTAAAGCTAAGGCCCTTGAAGGCGACCCGCATGCAGAACTGAAAGTCAAACACTGACTCCACAATTCAGCAGCGTGAGAAACAAACACATTGTGGTCCGAAAAGAACTGAAACAGCCCGAACAACTAAGAATGGACCACACAAGGAACTTGCAACCTGATGGACTTTGCAGCAGCAGCAGCGAGAGCTCCCCCAACCCTTCACAAAGGGGGGAGGGGCCAGAGCCTGCAGCTTAGGAGACCACAGCACCAATGCCAACATAATAGACATTCTCTTTCATTCCAGAGTCCCTGACTGGTGTGATCCACCAAGACAGGCTCTCTGTTCTGGATCACACCCCACCAGATTCACTATGAGTTTTGACTTAACAGCCAGAAAAACTCCAATTAGACTATCAGCAGCTGAAGCCAGTCTGCATAAAGGATTTCTCAGACCCAGAAGCCTGAATGCAGATTGAGTGCTGCCCCCGACACCAAGCAGGGCAGATCTGAAAGTCCCAAGGTTACTGCCACCGACTCAGACAAACCTGGAATGAATGGAGGACACCAACAGGACCTTTGCCTCCTACAACAGCTAGTCACCCCTTTGGACAGCACAACCTGCCCTCACACAGTGCCACTCCCTCTCTTCTTCTTCCTTGCTTCTGGACCGAACAAATCTCCTTGCGGCCGGCCCCTGGCCTACAACACCCAGCCATGTGCTCATCACCCAACAGACTGGCAACAACTTCAGATGATAACTTCAAGAGTTATCCTCAACCTGCAGATCCGACGCTCTTCAGCCTAAAGGCATCTTGCAAGTATTGTACATTTTAATGCTAAACAGCGATTTAGTATTGATTTGTAAAGACTTTACCTTTGCTATTGCTAAAAGAAACTGATGAGTCCTTTCCAGATTGCCTTTGACATTTCATGTAGCTCTAGTAACAGCATCTCTTCCGGTTCAACACTATCATTACTCATTCTGACTTGCGTGTGTGTGTGTGTGTGTGTGTGACCCTTTATGTATGTTATGTTATGTGTTTGTTAGTTTAGTTATGTGTTTGTGAGTTAGTTAATAAAGATTGTGCACAATACACGTTTGGTTCTGACTCCGTCTGCTAATGAATTGCCTCTTAAGTGATAGATCCGGACTACGTGAGTAGTACAGTACAATAAGAAATATTATTTTTCCATAACTTGGAAATTGACATTTCTTAGAATGAATAAACAATCAACACTGAGCGTTCACTGGACGAACAGGTTAACTGATTGTAATGTTAATTTTAATGTAGCTACGTCCAGTTAATCTGATTAACGGATTTGCATATTCATAATTAATCATAATTAATAATCATAATGAGTTATGAATAATTATTAATATTTCCCCTTTGAGTTAATTTTCGCTACACCCGGTTAAAAAGTCCACTTTGGAGCACAAATTTTGTAATGTGGTCATGTGAGCAGTGAATTCGGCGCGCATTGCCGCTAATTCAGTTTTCAATATGTCCTCAAAACGTTTTATAGTGATCGCCATGTTGTCTTCCATATTCGCTCGGCCTACCGCGGCTGCTGATTTAGTTTTCTTCTTTATAGGAGAGGATGAGGGTGAAGAATACGCCAGTTTTCGACTGTGTGACATTTACAAAACAACAGAAAACAAAAAGACTACCCCAGGTGTCAAAAAAGAAAGTTAAAAGGCAGAAAACAAAGAGCTATGCGCGGAGCTTGATTAATGTGCGTCTAGGCCCATGAAAGCGTCACGTGATCCCCAATCAATAGGTATTTATTAACACAAAGGAGAAACACAACATCCAAAACACATTAACTAACATTCAGGACAGACAAGGAGTGAAGGGAGTGAGTCAATTATATAGGGAGTGATGCTGATCAGGAACAGGTGCAGGTGATCCGTGATGATGGGGAAATAACGAGGGAAGTGAGTGCAGGTGTGGAAACAAGAGGATGATGGGAAATGGAGTCCGGGAGACAAGGGATCTGTGACAGTACCTCCCCCTCCCGGTAGCCGCGTCCTCGTGCCGTAGATGTAACAACTGGGGAGGGGGGGTGGGCGTCCTGGAGACCTCATGCCGGTCCATCTCCAGGATGAGTCTATGAGTCCGGACCGCCATGGCGGGTCTGGAGCTGAAGGCAGCCATGGCGGGTCTGGAGCTGAGGGCAACCATGGCGGGTCTGGAGCTGAGGACAGCCATGGCGGGTATGGAGCCGTGGGCTGCCATGGTGGGTCTGGAGCCGTGGGCTGCCATGGCGGGTCAGAGGCCGTGGGTTGCCATGGCGGGTCAGGGGCCGTGGGCAGCCATGGAGTGTCAGGTGCCTTGGACGGCCATGGAGGGTCAGGTGCCTTGGACGGTCATGGAGGGTCAGGTGACTTGGACAGCCATGTAGGGTCAGGTGCCTTGGACGGCCTTGGAGGGTTAATGTCCGAGGGCGGCCATTGTGGGTCGATATCCGAGGGCGGCCATGGCGGAGCCCTACCCACATGTGTGGCGCCCACATGTACCCCACCCATGGGTACTTGAGTGGGCTCGGCGGAGAATGGAGATACTGGCTTGGCTGAGACTGGAGATACTGGCTCGGCTGAGACTGGAGCAGAGGGCTCGGCGGTGGCGGCGGCTGGAGCAGAGGGCTTGAAGAGGGATGAAGAAGCTTGCGGCTGAGACTGGAGAGGCTGGCTCGGCGGCTGAGACTGGAGAGGCTTGCTCGGCAGCTGAGACTGGAGAGGCTGGCTCGATGGCTGAGACTGGAGAGGCTGGCTCGGCGGCTGAGACTGGAGAGGCTGGCTCGGCGGCTGAGACTGGAGAGGCTGGCTCGTTGGCAGCTACTGGAGCGGCTGGCTCGTTGGCAGCTACTGGAGCGGCTGACTCGTTGGCAGCTACTGGAGCGGCTGGCTCGTTGGCAGCTACTGGAGCGGTTGCCTCGGCGAAGGAGCATGGAGCGGCTGGCTCGGCGAAGGAGCATGGAGTGGCTGGCTCGGCGAAGGAGCATGGAGTGGATTCAGTGAGGGCTGGAGCATAGTCGATGGGATTTGGAGTAGCTTCGGTCCAGAAGTCTATTAACCAGTCCTCCTCAATGGCTGGCATCTTTGGCTGCTCATGAGAGGCTGGAGCGTACTCGTCGAGGGTTGATGCAGGCTCGGAAAGAGCTGGAGCGGGTTCGCAGGAGACTAGAGAGGGCTCGCAAGAGACTGGAGAAAGCTTGCCCTTCTTCCTCTTCCTCTTCCTCCTCTTGGGTTTACTGGACCCAGCGGAGATTTGTGGGCCCGGCAGAATACAGTGGAACAATTCACTGGAGGGGTATGTGGAGGAAGACGGAGACTGACGAACCGGCCAGGCCACCCATGTTTCTGGAGGGACTGGACAAGATAAGCACTTAGAATCCTGAACCTCTTCGACAACGAATTTGGAGCAATTTAAATACAAGATTAAATTAATAGTATCGTTTAAGGAAACATAATCGTCAGGTTCATCAAAACGGATAGTGCTCTCGTCCAGTCCGTTCAGAAACAGGTCAATTAAGCGAGCATCTGACCAATTCAGATGGGAGGGAGTGATGCTGATCGGGAACAGATGCAGGTGATCCGTGATGATGGGGAGATGACGAGGGAAGTGAGTGCAGGTGTGGAAACAAGAGGATGATGGGAAATGGAGTCCGGGAGACAAGGGATCTGTGACACCTCATATAAACTGTTGGAAAGATACGAGAGTATGATAGAGGAAGTAAAAACAAGGATAAAAGCACAACAAAACAGACAAGCTAGGTATTATAATACCAGGCGGAAGGATGCGCACTTTCAACCTGGAGACCTAGTCTGGATCAGGACTCATCCACTTTCATCCACATCAGCAAAATTCTCTGCTAAGCTAGCGTCCAAGTGGGAGGGACCAGCTGTTATTGTGAACAAAGCAGGGCCAATAAATTACACAGTTACTTTGGGAAACCCACCAAATATTGATATTGTGAATGTGGTTAATATGAAACTATGGTACGGGCGATCTCCTGTAAAAGTTAGAACATTTTATTAACTCCTGTATGATTTTATTTTCCCTTATGTATTACTGTGTGTGAGCCCTACATTGATTATCGCGAGATGTATGTAACTGATTACGTCAGTCTACACCGGCAGTCCGGAAGTAAGCACTGTTACACCTGTATATAGGCAGGAGATGACAGTATAAGGGGGAAAAGAAAGGGAGCGCGAGTTTTGACGCTGAGTCGTGAACTGTTGGTGGTGGATAAACTGTACTGGCTGTTCCTCATTGGCAACTGTTGTTGCCGTCTCGATGTGGAGTATATTTTTTGGACTATTTTTGCTTGGATGACTCGCCTGTGAGGACTTTGAACACTTGGACACAACAAAAAGATTCTGCTATCGGACAATGCCTTCTGGTGAGACTGATCTTGTATTCATGCTACTCTGGACTGTTTGCGCACACACACACACACTCACACACACACACACACACACACGCACACACACACACACACACACACACACAAGCTCCCTAGTGCAATTTTCTATCGTGTTGTATTGCTTGTGCTTGGATGTTTGTTAATGATGTGGGTTGGGTTGTTGAAAATGGCCTTGTAAATACACAGGGGTTTATCAATATTTTATTGTTTGTTGTGGGTTATTCATAAGCATCGCTTGACGAAACAGACGTTCATTTTTATATAGTGTACCACCGCTATAATATTTAGTGGATTGTTACATAGGGATCATGCGCTGTCAGAAAGGTGGCTCATGCGCACACGTCAGGTGTGTTTGTGTCAGACATCAGACAGCTTTGTGGTCTCGCGAATGTAGAAAGCAAAAGCTGAATCCCGGACATTTTGGGCACATTTCCCGGATAGGGAACATTTTTTTTTAGGTCCAGATCACAGTCCAAACCAATGCTTATACAGTTTCTGGTAGTGCGTAGATCAAAAAGATAAATCCAAGATCAAAAAGATGAAAGATCCGCACATGAGAATGAAGTCAAAAAAGCACCAAAAATGTATTGTCCAGAGGCCATAAAAAGTGCAAAAGTGCAAAAAGTGCAAGTGCAGAGTGCACTTTTTGCACTTTTGGACTTTTTATGGCCTCTGGACAATAAATTTTTTGGAGCTTTTTTGACTTCATTCTCGTGTGCCGATCATTCATCTTTTAGACCCTATTAGAGTTACAAATGATTTGCTCTTATCATCAGATCGTGGTTGTATTATTGGATCTTAGTGCTGCATTCGACACTATTGATCACAAGATGTTGCCATTTGTGGAACTGCATTGGCATGGTTCAAATCATACTTATCTGACCGTTATCAGTTTGTAGTAGTAAACAAAGAGATGTCATATAGATCACAAGTTCAATATGGAGTACCACAAGGCTCAGTACTAGGACCGTTGCTTTTCACTCTGTACATGCTACCCTTGGGAGATATCATTAGGAAGCATATCATTAGCCTCCTTCCCTTTCCCTATAAAACACTATTAAAGTTATTCCAGTTTGCATGGATCTGTGGAAATGACTTATTTTTCTGTATTATGCAGGCCAGACAAGTAATATCAATATGTAAGAAAGACTAAGCATCTGGGCACATACACATTCATATACATGCGCATACCTATAGACTAAACACATAAATGAACCGCAAGAATGCATTAAAAGTCTTCTGTTTTCAGTTTAAAGGTGTTCCAGGACCCCTCTACCTCCCCAAACTGCACCTTCATCTTAGGTACCTTGCCCTTTGTAATCCTATATTTATTTACAGTGGGGGTATATCAGAGCTTGAGTTAAAGCTGCTTCATTGAGCCCCTCATCAGTGGAGAGCAAACCAAATAAGATAACCTGATATCTTAAAGACTATGTGGGCAAACAAACTTTATTTTAAAATTTATTTTCATACAAATTCCATAGAAACCATTTAGTTATTTTACTATGGTAGTGAGGTGCTATGTGCATGATTTAAACTGTTATGCATGATATTATGGAAAAACAATGGTTAATTTTAATAAAACTCAGACAGCCAAAATACTTAAATTTGACCATATAAAAATGAGGTTGTTACAATTTCTACAGATGTTACTGTTTTTGTTAATGAACATAAATTTACATCTGCATCCTAACTCAAGGTACTACCACTGTCAACTCAAGCTAATGTCAATTGTGCATTTTTAAGAGAGACAAAACATGTAATATTAATAATTTTGTGCCAAAGATATGTGCAATCAAAGTCAGGCAACACAAACCTGTTTCATGACTAGAAAAAAATATCACCTGTTTGAACATGCAGAATCTTAGAAACTCATTTTCATATTAAGATTTTTGTTTGTCATGTTGGCAATAAAGAGTAGTTTAAAACCACAATTAATGGTCTGGTTTCTACAACTTTCACTTAAATAGGCTTTTAAATTTGAAAGAAATAAAGATTTGACATTTATCGTGATATTTATCGATATCGACAGATATAAAAAATGTTATCATGTTATTTTTTTAGGCTATATCACCCAGCCCTGTGTGTCTGTACTGAATCTGTTTGCATTTGTTTGGAAGAGAGTGGGAGAAAGTGAATAAAACATTATTTTGTAGGAAAATAACAGAAATGCTTTGTGATTTACACCCTGTTTGTTATATTTATTTGTTTGGTCAATGTATTTGTGGGTTTTGGTTCTTTTGTTGTTGTAGGCTGTCAGGACCTTTGAAATAACTGAAATAATTTTTTGAAGTGATCTGGAACTGTAATGCAGTCAAGACCTGCCTGGAACTACTTTAGCTGTGTGTTTACTGGAAATAATTGCACACCTTAGAATGTTCATCAGCCAATAAAATGAAGCATTCAACAGCCCCATAGTATAACTAGAGCTAAAACTAAACTAAATTACTAAATTCTCAATAAGAACTTTTAATAAATACATCTAACAAATTAAGTTTAACTGTTTGTTAATAAGTGAAGGGTGTAATGCTGTTTTGGGAGTTTTTTAAATCAAAATTATTTCTGCTCTACATACTTGAGTTTACCCAGTTTGTAGTTTGAATGGTTGAGTTTATCAGTCAGCAGCTTGACTCCTGAATCTCCTGGGTGATTGTAGCTCAGATCCAGCTCTCTCAGGTGTGAAGAGTTTGAACTCAGAGCTGAAGACACATAACCACAGCCATCCTCTGTCACCATACAGCCAGACAATCTACAAAGACATAGAGTCCACATGACATAGGTTTGGCAATCAGACATGACAATCACACACTGACCTGTGGAGTTTGTATTTGCAGCTGTTACTTTCTCTAGATTCATTCTCTATTTTAGCCTTTTATTGGGTATTAATTTCTTTTAATTGTTTAAAAACACTGACGAGTAACCAGCAGTAATTTCAAGTCATTACTTTTCAGTGGTGTACAAAGTACTCGAAAACCATACTTGAGTTAAAGTATAGAGATCTTACCAGAAAATGACTTTGGTAGAAGTTAAAGTCACTGTTTAGAATGTTATTTGAGTAAAAGTTTGTGATGTTTCTTGTACTTGAGTATGAAAAGTTTTTTTTTTTTATTTGTAGTAAAGCGAGCGGCACTACTCGCTTCAGGGAGGGGAACAGTAACAGGAGTCCGTGAGGGATGGAAAAAAAAATAATGATAAAAAAAGACTTCCGTGCAGGGTGTACTTTATTTACAGTGCCAGTAAATGAGGCATTTCACTCATTAAATCAACCTTAAGCAATAGTTCTCACAATTCAAATAAATATATTCATCGTCCTCAATAACACAGAAACATGTACATTTTCAACACATATTTTACACATAATCTCGCCCCACCACACACAAGACAATGGTTTAGCCGGCGTCCGGTTGTGCTGCGCTGGCACGACCAACCGTTACGTCATAAGCAGGCACCCTCCGTGTGCTCTGTTTGTCCGATGCAGCATTTAAGGCTGGTTTATACTTCTGACGAGCTGCTTCTTCTTTGGCTTTTGTTTTGATACTCAACATGACCGCGGACACCGCCTCCTAGTGGTCTGCATGCACGTCGGCGCAGACAACAACGCAGAAGTATAAATGAAAACAGACGCATAGCCTATGGTGCTCCGGCGTAGGTCCGACGCTGAAGTATAAATCAGCCTTTACCCACCGAAAAACCGACTAAACCCAGGCAAACAATCAATTGAACGAAGATAAGACATGGACAGTGTGTGTGTGTAAAATGATCGGGCATGAGACTGGGCTGAGGGAAAATGTGTTGTGGAGGAATGTCCGTGAGCCATCAGCCCGGCGTGTGCACCCGCTTTGCCGACGGCAGAAACAGCAGTTAAGGAGAGGGAAATGGAGAGTGAATGGGGTATGTATCCAGGTGTGTGTGTGTGTGTGTGTGTGCGCGTGCGTGTCCAGCGGGAAATAATTTATCACAAAATTAAACATACTTAAAGGTGCCCTAGATTCAAAAATTGAATTTACCTCGGCATAGTTAAATAACAAGAGTTCAGTACATGGAAAAGACATACAGTGAGTCTCAAACTCCATTGTTTCCTCCTTCTTATATAAATCTCATTTGTTTAAAAGACCTCCGAAGAACAGGCGAATCTCAACATAACACCGACTGTTACGTAACAGTCGGGGTGTACGCCCCCAATATTTGCATAATGCCAGCCCATGTTCAAGGGATTACACAAGCCAGTATTAACGTCTGGATCTGTGCACAGACGAAGCATCAGACTAGGTAAGCAAGCAAGAACAACAGCGAAAAATGGCAGTTGGAGCAATAATAACTGACATGATCCATGATATCATGATATTTTTACTGATATTTGTAAATTGTCTTTCTAAATGTTTCGTTAGCATGTTGCTAATTTACTGTTAAATGTGGTTAAAGTTACCATCGTTTCTTACTGTATTCACGGAGACAAGAGAGCCATCGCTATTTTCATTTTTAAACACTTGCAGTCTGTATAATGCATAAAAACTTCATTCTTTATAAATCTCTCCAACAGTGTGTAATGTTAGCTTTAGCCACGGAGCACTGCCTCAAATTCACTCAGAATAAAACGTTAACATCCAAATAAATACTTTACTCACATAATTCGAAGCATGCATACAGCATGCATGACGAACATCTTGTAAAGATCCATTTGAGGGTTATATTAGCTGTGTGAACTTTGTAAATGCACTGTAATAGTCGAGAGCTCGTTTGGCAGGGAGCACGCGATTTAAAGGGGCGGCGCCTAGTGTAAATCAGTGCATTGTTAATGATGCCCCAAAATAGGCAGTTAAAAAAATTAATTTAAAAAAATCTATGGGGTATTTTGAGCTGAAACTTCACAGACACATTCAGGAGACACCTTAGACTTATATTACATCTTGTGAAAAATCATTCTTGGGCATCTTTAAGTATTGAAAGTAAAAGTACAAGTAAATTTAAAATACAAAAGGAGAAAAAAAAAATCTTAAATTATTCTATACACAGTTTGAGCAGGAAGATTGTGTTAAGTTTTAACTCTCTTACATTTTGTTTATTTGAATTAAAAAAAAGGCTAAATGTTTATTGTAATTTTTAAATATAAAAAATACTAAAATATTAATTATACATTGATCGTTCATGTTAATTCATAGTGCATTATAACTAATGTAAGACAACTTTAAAAAGTTAAAATGTAAATGTTGAAATTAAAGATGAACAATAGTTTTATTAACCTTATTTAATGTTACAAATGGACTTTTATTGTAAAGTGTTACCATTACATATAAATCCAAACAGTCATGCTTAAAAATTACCATCTTTACACACAAAGACATAGCATGGGTCTATTATATGTATTCTTTCGCCCATTCTTTGGCTCTATTTTAGAAAACTTGATTGTCTAATCAAAATATGTGTCACAGTGCCGATAAAAGAACTGAAATCTAATACATTTCTGATTTGTTATGCTTCTGTCGCTGTATGATGAGAATACATTTTAAATATTCAACTTCACTGGATAATGAATGCATAACAACGAACAAATGGATATAAACTAATGCAAATGAATGCTAACAATCGTGACATTAAATCGTGACATATGTTTTTGTGGTAACGCTTTAGATTACAGCCCGGAAAGTACTGTGTAATTACAACAAATTTACAGCGTAACTTTCAATAATTATAGTGTAACTATACAGTAAGTATGTGTAAGTATAGGGGAACAATATGTAAAGTATTGGGAATAAAGGGGTAACAACCAGGAAAATAACAAATTATTTATACTGTAAATATTTTATAACTAAGGGGTACATATGACATATAACTAAGGGGTAAGTATGACATTACGGGCCGTAAATTAAAGTGGAACTTGTTACACTCTTATTTCATGTAGTTATAGGGTAAATATGACATTACGGGCCGTAAATTAAAGTGGAGCTTGTTACCCTCTTATTTCATGTAGTTATAGGGTAAATATGACATTACGGGCCGTAAATTAAAGTGGAGCTTGTTACACTCTTGTTTCATGTAGTTACAGGGTAAGTAATTAATAAAAAATAAATAAATAAATAAAAACGCAAACAGTCATATCACTTGGAAAACTTTATTTGAAAAACAACTTATTTCAAAACAGATTTAAAGTTGTAACACTTCTTATTTGTTTCTCTTGCTTGGCTTTCTCCTCCTCTTGTTCCTCTTTTTCTTTCTTTCCACTGATGAATCTTAAGAGGGAATCCTATTTGCTATTCTGTATTATAAGAAAATACAGTACACCCGGAAATGTGCTCACCGTTTACTCATCTTTTACCCTCATGCCATCTGAGATGTATACGACTTTCCTTCTTAAGATGAACACAAAAAGGATTTTAGGAAAAAAAATAAATCATCTGGGAACGCTTTATAATGCAAGCTCACGTGTTCCTAAAAGTCGAAGCATCAAACAGCACATACAGCAATAACTACAGTAATCCATACGACCCTAATGGATGAATCGATGTCTTCTTAAGTGAAACGATACATATTTGTAAGAAAAAATACCAAATATTTGAATATTTTTAAAACTTTCGACCAACTGTCTCCTGCGCGTGCATGCAAGGGTTGAGAGTTCATGCTTGACGTAACTTGAAGCGTGACGTAAGTGTGCCGAGAAACTCACGCAGATGTTGGATGCCGTCATTTTTTTTTTTTTTTTTTTTTTTTTTTTTTTAGTAATGCTCACAACAAAATACACAGAATAACAGATAATGAGAATGAGAAACAAACAAGACAGAATAACAGAGACGGCAGTTCTTGTGCGAGTTTCACACGAATATCCCGCGAGAACGTCATGAAAGCTTCACGTTGCTCATTTCAATGTGCTTCGTCAAACGCAAAGTCGACTCTCATGCAGGCGCTGGTGACAGTTGGTCAGAAGCGAAAAGATGAATAGCCTAAACCATGAGAAAATTTCGGGGTGTGCTATATTTTCTTATAATACAGAACAGCAATGAGATTCCTTCTTAAGATTCATCAGCTGAGAAACAAGAGGAGGAGGAAGCCAAGCGAGAAACAACAACCAAAAAACGGACAAAACTTGTTACTTTCTGTCAGGAAAGTAACTCTTTAGAGTTTGAAATGAAGTTGATTTAAAAAAATGAATAATAAGTGTTGTAGACCTGTTTTTAATAAAGTTGTTTTTCAAATAAAGTTTTGGAGTCAGTGATATCAGATTTTTTGCATTTTATTAATTACTTACCCTGTAACTACTGTACATGAAATAAGAGGGTAACAAGCTCCACTTTAATTTACAGCCCGTAATGTCATATTTACCCTGTAACTACATGAAATACGAGGGTAACAAGCTCCACTTTAATTTACAGCCCGTAATGTCATATTTACCCTGTAACTACTTGAAATAAGAGGGTAACAAGCTCTACTTTAATTTACAGCCCGTAATGTCATATTTACCCTGTAACTACATGAAATAAGAGGGTAACAAGCTCCACTTTAATTTACGGACCGTAATGTCATATTTACCCTATAACTACATGAAATAAGAGGGTAACAAGCTCCACTTTAATTTACAGCCCGTAATGTCATACTTACCCCTTAGTTATATGTCATACATACCCCTTAGTTATAAAATATTTACAGTATAAATAATTTGTTATTTTCCTGGTTGTTACCCCTTTATTCCCAATACTTTACATATTGTTCCCCTATACTTACACATACTTACTGTATAGTTACACTATAATTATCGATAGTTATGCTGTAAATTCATTGTAATTACGCAGTACTTTCCGGGCTGTAATCTAAAGCGTTACCGTTTTTGTCACATTGTTTTAACCGCTTGAGGTACTACTAAAGTTAACATCCTCTCAACCTCGACGGCAAACATATCACTGTTCTCCACTAATGCAGCATCTAGTCAACAAACTAATTACTTTATAATGATATGAAAATATGTACTGTAGTGTAAACTGTATAACATACCGTTTGGTTGTTGTCTGTTTCAATCCGTTTTTGAAGTGTCCTGCTCTGTGTAGAGCAACAGCCTCACGTCATGTGTCAAGACTAACTCTACGAGGCATGAGTGATAGTTTTTATTTTGCCTCTAGAGGTCGCTCTCGTACTGTATAATGGCAGCGCACTCCAGCAATGGCCGCAACCCAGAAAATTAAATCAACCGCGGTTGTGCGAGCACTTGTTTGCACATGCTTGCAGTCTGTGTTCTTTCGACTTTATTTTGTAATAAGTAACGAAAATGCAGATGTACAGATTCTCCCTAAAAATACTTAAATACTGTATCGAAGTATTATTATTTCGTTACATTACACCACTGTTACTTTTTTCTTCAAATGTCATTTTGAATTAAAAATATACTTACATTTAGACAAGAAACATTGACAGAGTCATACAAATAAGAGTGAATGTAGGGGGGTCAGCGGTCGCGCCGGTGATACCACGTCGCTTTTTTCTCATCAGTGTGAAAGAGATTGAAAATACTACGTCGAATTTGGTCATACATACCAGTGTTATACATCATTTGAAACTGTTAAGTATCTACTTTTATTTGTGTACACACAAAAAACGTAGTGCTTTTCATAAAATAAAGGGAAAAAACATGATGCGCAATCAGATGTTTCTCTCTCAGTGAGGTAAATTCTGAAATACGTCTGAAAATGAACAAACTCAGCAAATACTTGCCACACAGACACGAGAGATACTTCTACATTATGCTTTGAATGTCTACTTTTAAATTAAGTCAAACCAAAAATAAATATTCTCGGTTTATTCGAAACCAAGGAGAGGTCTTTTACTTCTCCCTTCATTATGTTACACACCCCGGCACCATTCACATGGTCAATAGTTTGGCTGAACTATATGCATCGCACAAGCCCCCAACCCCCAACCCCAACCCCCAACCCCACTTTCCAGACAATGAGGAAGAACTTACTTTTTCCTCAGAGGAAGATTGCAACTCAGACAACGAACAGTTGCATTTTGAACACCGAATTGATCCTGACGAGGATATTGTTTGGTGTTATATAAATCTTTTTTCTGATAATATAAAACTCATATAAATTTCATACTATATTTTGCCTAGTTTTGTCTTGCTTTTTTCAGCTTACAGGAAATATTGCCTTACAAATATCTAAACTTATTTGTAATGTATTTCTCTAATTTCTGGTAAGCTTATGACACTGCGTGTGTAGCTTGTTTGTAAATATCTGATTAAGTGTAAATATGATCTGATTTAGTGCAAATATATTTTAGCCTACGGCAAAATAATATGATACCATCTAAACAGTAGACATTATATTTTTATATATAAATGTTCGGTTTGGGTTAGCCTATGACACTGCTTATGCTAAAATACAGCCTTATGCCTAATGTTTTAAATGCACTAAATGAGTGTACTCTATATGGCTAATCAACAGATACTCAAGGTCTACGGCCAATCAATAAATATTTGTCCATCCTATGGCACATCCTCAACAGACATATACATACATTGTGCGTCCATACCCACTAATTTATCAGTTTACTTTGGACAGTTTGTTTAGGAATGTGGCTGCATCATGCTCGCCTTTACTGGCACCTCACACAAGGGCACACTTACTCATACCAAGTGCACAGACGTAATATTTTACAGATGTAATTGTGTTTACATCAGCAACATCTGCTGTCTTTGTTATGTATGGGCATTATTGATTGATAATGATAATATAATAGCTATATATATAATAGTTGTGTTATCAGCATAAGTGCATAGACAACTGTACATCATCTTAATGCAAAACGTATATTTACCTGTTTGAAATTACAGAAAACAGTATTGTCTTTGTTGTGCATGGTGATAATATAATAATAATATAAATATTATTATATTATAATATTATATTATTATTAATAATAATATAAAACTTATTATTGCCAATTGCCAATATTACAATGTCACTTACAAATGTTTGTGTATATATGCTCAAGTGTAAACGTTGTGATAGCACTTTTATAGCCAGGGCAAACTTAGTAAGCAAATACCAGTTCTTTTACTTTTGTAAGCATATAATTTGCTGAAATAAAATATTTTCAATTTGCTGTCTCATAATTCACTACTTGACACTTGCATATAATCAGATAAAGTAAAGGATATATATATTTAATGTGCTGTCCAGGGGGAGGGCTCCGAGTTTGGAATTTGGCCCAAACCCAGAGTACTGTCCCCAAGTATAGTTAGGAGTGAGGAGGTAAGCACTGAAGGTAAGCACTGATTAAAAACTCTGGCATTTTGAACTGCGAGTGGATTCTGATGAACTTAAATGCCCCTGATCAGCCATTGTGTTCAACAAATCAACAGATATGTTGACTTTGACAGTTTTCAGAGTGCAAACACAAATCTGCCCTGGATCATTTGCTAAATATGTTTTGCCAAATCAGATGGGGCCCTCTGATTCCCTGAGGCCCTAAGCGGCCACTTCGTTTATTGGTTAGGTCCATCTCTGATTATAGCATAGTTAATCATTTTAAAACCATTCACCTCATTATCTCCAGCTGACAGTTTGAACTCTTCAGTCCATCAGAAAGAAGCTTCACTCCAGAATCCTGCAGGTCATTGTTACTCAGGTCCAGCTCTTTCAGGACAGAGTTTGAGGATTGTAGAGCTGAAGACAAACTCTCACAACACTGAGCAGTGAGATTACATGTTGGAAATCTGAAGAATTAAAACAATGTTATTGCATACAGAATACATTTTAGGGTCATTTTTAATTATTAACTTATTGCAAATAAATAAATATTTGAACTTAAACCTCAATATCTCCAGCCGACAGATTGGACTCCTCAGTCCATCAAAAAGAAGATTCACTCCAGAATCCTGCAGGTCATTGTTACTGAGGTCCAGCTCTACTAGGACAGAGTTTGAGGATTGTAGAGCTGAAGATAAACTTTCACAGGACTGAGCAGTGAGATTACAGCACTGTAGCCTGTGTAAAGAACAAAACAAATGGCAACAGTAATGCTTACTTGGTAGCATTTATAAACTAGAGCTTGACAAAACTTTTGACTGTAATGATGAAAGCAAACTAAAACAAATTTCTCTTCATAAAACATCAAACCAGTATTTATATTATCACACACATTGCATTTATGAATATTTCTGAACAGTCTAGTCCAACAAGCCACCCATGTAAAAAGAAGGCCCAAATACAAAAAACTAAAAGTGTATATAAATTAATGCAAAGAAGATCCTCACAGTGCTCTTCTGGTGTTTTTGATCACTGGCAGCAGTTTTATCAGTGCTTCATCAGATCTTCTGTATTTCTGCAGTTCAAATGTCTCTTGAGTCTCTTCTGACATGAGGAGCACAAACACCAGACCAGACCACTGAGCAGAGGAGAGATTCTGTGCTGAAAGATTTCCTGAGATAAAATTCTTCTGGATTTCCTCCACAGAATCATCTTCCAGTTCACTCAGACAGTGGAAGAGATTGATGATTCTTTCCACTGATTTCTCCATCTGTATTGTCTTTTTGATATAGTCAACAGTGTCTTCAATGTACCCTGCTTTCAGTTTCAGTTTTGGCAGTAGCTCCTTCAGGTCACTCTGATTGGACTCCAGTGAGAGACCCAGAAGGAACCGGAGGAAAAGGTCCAGGTGTCCATTCTCGCTTTGTACAGCCTTGTTGATTGCAGCCTTATGAAGTTTGAACAGTGGCTTTTTGGAGAAATACCATTTCAGTTTTTCTATCCAGGATTCAAGAAATGGGTTCGTTTTCTTGTGTTTGCTAATCAAAAACACATAAAGAGCAGCAAGGAATTCCTGTACACTGAGATGTACGAAGCTGTACACATTTCTTGTTGAAACCTTTTCCTCCTGAAACAGTCGAGTGCATAAACCAGAGTACACAGACCCTTCGCTGACATCTAGTCCACATTCCTCAAGATCTTCTTTGTAGAAAATCAGATTTCCTTTCTTCAGCTGTTGAAAGGCCAGTTTCCCAAGCTTCAGAATAATCTGATCAAAAGACCTGGCATTGGCTTTCGATTTAGGGTCACAGTATTTTTTTTCCATCTGTTGCTGCTGAGAAATTAAAAAGCTTGTGTACATCTCTGTGAGAGTTGTTGGTGTTTTGTCAATGCTCTCTCTAGCCAGTAGAGGCTGAAGAACAGTGAGAGAGATCCAGCAGAAGACAGGGATATGGCACATGATGTACAGACTCCTAGATTTCTTGATATGACTGATGATTTTTTCAGAAACCTCAGGACTGTTTTTGATGAAGTATTGCTCTTTCTGTTCATCGTTGAATCCACGCACTTCAGTCACCTGATCAATGTAATCACGAGGTATCAGACTGGATGCTGCTGGTCTGGATGTGATCCAGATGAGAGCAGAGGGAACCAGATGTCTTTTGATAAGGTTTATTATTATCTTACTCACTGTTGTTTTTTCATTTGCATTTGTAAATATGTCATCTTCTTTAAAGCTCAAAGGAAAGCGACATTCATCCAGCCCATCAAAGATGAACATAACTTTACCATCAACTTCAGGAAGAGAGGGCAGTTCTTCAGGACACCTAAAGAAGTATTTGTTTAGCAGTCCCATGAGACTGTACTCTTCTTTAATCAAATTCAATCTACGGAATGGAAGTGGAAATATGAAGACTATATCCTGATTTTCTGTTCCTTCAGCCCAGTCAAAAATGAATTTATTCACAGAGACAGTTTTTCCCACTCCTGCGATCCCCATTGTCAGCACTTTTCTGTTTCGTTGACCTGTATTACACTGGACTTTAAACATGTCATTACACTTGATTTGCGTCTCTTTGGCAGTCAATCGGTTGTGATTTGATTCGATCTGTATCACTTCATGGTCGTTCACTCTTCCTCCAGTTTCATTCTCCACAACATATAAATCGGTGTAGATATCGTTCAGGTATTCCCGATGACCCGTCTGTGAATTACCAACTAATATCTTCTCGTGGTCCTGTTTTAATTTGTTCTTCAGTCTACGGCTGGTCTCTGTGTAATCATGGGGAGTAGCTTGACTGGCATCTGCAGTGGAGCCTTTAAGAAAGAGGGAGAAAAAACAGCAAAGACTAAGTGAATGTGCTTTTCATAAATTCATGCATCTACTATATTCAAATTAATCTTCCTGCAACAGTATTTACACACACATCTTATAAGTACTTGAATAAATTCTGGCCCTGCAATTGTTGCTTGCTGTTATATTTTCTCTTGTTTCCATGTACAGGCAGTGATTGTTATTTACCCCATTTCTCTTTTGAATGAGCTCCAACAGCGGCAGATGTCTTTATATTGCCTTCAGCCTGACCTGTTAGTGAGAGAGAGAGAGAGTATTACACACTGGGAAACATAAATCACAAAAACACATCAGCAGAGTAAAGAGAAAAGTTAAGTCAAACCATCACATTGGTAAACAGTCAATCACATTACAGTCACAGAGAATTAAACGTTACCTGGCTTGTGTTTGTTCTCCAGCTGCTCAGCCAGATTATTCTGGTTCATCTTCCTCAGGATCTCCACCGTGATCTTCACAGCTTCTTCTTGTCCAAAACATGCCACCATCTTATCCACAGTTTTTAACCTATCTGCATTCTCCATATCAGAATTTGATATATGCTCATGATTTTTTAAGTGCCACTGAAACGTCTTCAGTTCAGCTTCTAGCAGTTCATTCAGCGATTTCTCAAGCAGCTCTTCAACAGGCGCCATCTCCCTTCACCGATTCACAGCTGCAGGATGAAAAAAAAGATCTGGGCCCGTATGTATAAAGCTGCTCAGAGTAAAATTTTAGTCTTAAGTGTGTCAAAATTCTAAGAATGACGTAATTTTACTCTTATTCTTAGACTTAAGAATAAGTGTGATTCATAAAGGTTGCTAAGTGTCAAGACTAGATCATAGCTCTTAAATTATTTAAGAGAGCTGGAGAGGTGTCTTAACCAAGTTAAGATTAACAAGAGGGCAGCAGAGAAGAGGAGACACACACTTTCCAATGAAGATATGATGTATTGGAGTTATATGATGATGTAGCCCTGAGTGTTTATTGCGCCTTTAAGAGACACACATAAATATTGCCCCCTTTAAATTTTGATTTCGGTAATGGAGTTCTGATAATAAGAATTACGGTGACAATTGATGATAATACTGCTGCGATGTATTTTTAGAAAAAGTGTTATTGTTGTGAAACTCAGCTTCACCAATAGAGGGCACCCTAAGCATTACACTAGGCTGAGGATTGGTCACTGACGGTAATAGAGTGAAAGAGCGCTCAGTATGTAATGAGTGAGTTCGAGTGTACACGCTACATAGAGTGTTCCTGATCTAACCTGTCTTTTTCATACTTTTATACAGGTAAGCTGACGAAAATTCACCCTCTAGCAAATCACAACAGTATTATGTGCGTATAAAACTGTAGTTCTTGCGAGAAATATATTGAGATGTTCAATGTTACGGTGGTTCAGAGTTTTTGCACCTAAAATGGCGAACCATCATATTAACAATCCTGATAAAAGATCGTAACTTTCTGCAGGAGTGAAAATGAGTATAGTTAGTGTTTAAAAATACCATGATTCACACAAAAAATGTGAGACAAGTGATGGGTGATGTACTAAATCGATGTTTAAGAACCTGAAATGGTTGTGTGTAGTGTTAAAAAAGTGAAGCTAAAACGCACACGTGTGAATAGGCCTATAATCACCCCACTCACGTGTTAACTTTATGGAGAGTCATTCCATCAGCCATTAACTGAAAAAAGAGCATTTCAGGGTGTATTATTAATAAGAAATCAGACTCAGTGTGTTAATGAATTTATTATCTATGTGCTGAAGATGTAATGTTAAAATGTAGAAACTGGTATTGGGTTAAAACTGTGATTAAAGTAATTCATAAAATGATAAAAAGAGCAATAAGAAAGGTTTATACAATTAAAAATGCTGGAGTAATATAGCTATATACTGAGTTGTAGTTTTCAATGTTTGAGTATAGAGTTTGCACGTAACTCGCCTGTATTTATGTTAACCGAGTGTAATGTGATACTTTATTCACTAATAATGATGTTATTCACTATACTTGCCTCTGCACAGCGTAAAAGTGAGTATTGAACATGTTTAGGTTTATTGTGTTATGGTGTTAATGGGTTTAGAAAAGGTCATTTTAAGGATAGCGTGATGGTATGTCCAGTCAGTGTCATGAATATGCATAAATACTTGCACTTTGAGACATTATTTTTGATACTGTTAGAAAAGCTGACGCTAGTAGAGTGAAAGAGCGCTCAGTATGTAATGAGTGAGTTCGAGTGTACACGCTACATAGAGTGTTCCTGATCTAACCTGTCTTTTTCATACTTTTATACAGAAATAAATGTGTTGCACAAAGGAAGAGCACCGCCTCATTCTTTAAAAGTGTAACAATGACATGGAGTTGATAAAATTATATAAACTTGATTGTCAATTCGTTTTGTAACTGACCTAATAAGAAATGTAATAACTACAATAATTAATATGTTTAATGCATTTTAGCACATTTAAAGGTGCTATATGCGATTTCTCAAATTCGTTGTTGGACACTGTTGATATTTGAAATCAACCCAAACAAACACACCCCTCTCTTCATTGCACTGCCACCAAAACTCACACTCCAATACTAACCTCTGAGTTGCCACCCTGCTCTGAGTCAGTCTAGAACCCCAACCCGATCACTGCTGTCATGTGAGGCGAATGCACTACCAATGATGTTAAACACCTCATTCTCTAGCAGTCATCAGTGTGCAGTAGTTTACCTGCAAAACTCTCATTGTCTGGCCTCTGTTACACATGCGTGAGTGGATGTCTAGCAACTGCTGACACGTAACAAAATGCTTCACGAAAAATAAAGCGCAGATGATGAACGAATGACAAGGAAGCACAAAAAATGAACATACAGTACACAAGAGTAAATACAAACAAGAGTTTCTTGTTAATCGCAAACAATTTTGCTTAAACTATCAAAATATGAGAAAAAATATTTTTAAGAATAAGTGGTTAATAAGAGGTTAAAGGCAGCCATTTTGAGTTGACATCATTGTAGTCCTTAGTTCACAACACTTAAGTCAGCACTTAAGAATCCGTCTTATACTTTACTAAAAGTTGCTTTTAGCCTCTTTATAAAAGTCTCCTGCTCTTAGAAAACTAAAAAGTAGGAAACACTGAAACATTTTAATATTTTAATTTATTTTTAAAAATAGCTATGCATTGTGCAAAATTATCACAGTTACGATTATCACCGTTATGATTACAACTATCACAATTATCACAACGGGTCATATTACTATAAGAAATACACTGGAGGGGAATGTAATCGGCGACAACATATGCTAAACAAACAAACAAAAACAAACCATTCATTATTTTTAACCATGTCAAATAATTATTTCACCTGTCGCCGATTACGTTCCCCTCCAGTGTATTTCTTATAGTAATATGCCCTGTTGCGCTCTGTCTCACTGCCTGTATACACTTTTGTGTCCTTAAACATTTGGTTTTTTTTGGGTCGACAGCTTATAAAAACTTATTTCTGGGTTTTTTAGCTTGTTTGCTGTACACCATGTCACACAGCAGCTTTTAGACATTGTTGTTTTTTGTTATAAGGCAGAAATGACAAAGAGGCAGCCTCACGCAATACAAAGTCAATGGAGATGGTTGGATTGTTTTGCGTGTTGCGTGGTTTTCAGATTATGACGCGTGTCGCTCTGTCTCTATAATCCTATGCTATAATCATGGATATTATGTGCAGAGCGACACTTTTGAAAGTAATAAATACACAATTGTGACGATATGTGGTTTATCTGTGTTCTTCATGCCATGTCAGGTATTCGTAATAGTATATTATATCTATAATGCAATGCTAATCGAGATAGCTTTTCTCATTGTGCAGAATAGCCTAAAATTATATATATTCTGTCTGATTTTTGATCCGAAGGCACATCACATCACAGAAGGTTATTTAAAACACTTGACTTGTACATTTGTAGCAAAACGTGGTTTTAATCTTATACATTTTCGTGTTCTGTTGGTGTGCTAAGATAGAATGCTAACGAGCCCAGAGATGCACCTGTTTTGAGCTAATGCAAATAAATAATTTTGAATTGTACAGCTCACTGATTTTTTTTTTTTCTCTTTTTTTCAAGAAGGGCATTAGATACAGTTTCAAAGAAGGTGAAGTGAGAAGTTTGGTGAAAGAAATGAGGGATTAAATCTTGAATAGTACACTGTCAGTCTAATTATAATATAGACAAAAGAAAAGAATAATTAGAGCCATGAGCAGGCTGGAGAGGTGTGAATGTGTTTAGGGGAGACTGAAACTGAATGGGGCAGTTAGCACCACAAACACAATATAGACCATACACTTGAATAGATGACAATAAACATCAGTTAACATTTTAGAGTCTTTTCTAAATAAAATCACATGACATGGTCTTGAAAAACATTTAATAAAACTCAGAGTTTTAAACTTATCATCTTCAGATTTGAAATATAACATGGACAGACATTTGGCTTTAGCTGCAGTGCATTTCTATAGATTGCTAAAAGGCCAACTTCACTTTTATTTAAAAAATATATTTCTAATAACTTTTCAAAACTTTGAAGCTATTTAATTATTTTCTTCATTGTGAAAATAATTATGACTTTACTATAAACTGCAAAGTGTCTGCTTTCAGATGAGACCTTACTTATGCTTTTAGTGCAAAGGGTTCATGAACTGTATCTGTTTTAGTTTGGGTATGTCATTTCTTGGGATTTTCCAAAAGCGGGGGTGCAGGATAACAGGTTAAGACTAAAATTTTACTCTGAGCAGCTTTATACATAAGGGCCTCAGAAATGCTCTTAACAATAGTCTTAAGTTTTGACTTAAGTGTAAAAAAATTCTTAGTAAAGAGTAGGAGTTTTCTAAGAGTAGGAGACTTTTATAAAGAAGCTAAAAGCAACTTTTAGTAAAGTGTAAGACGGATTCTTAATTGCTGACTTAAGTGTTGTGAACTAAGGACTACAATGATGTCAACTCAAAATGGCCGCCTTTAACCTCTGAATCAGCCAATAGCGAGCATTGAAAGGGTGAAGTCACAGCAGCACAGCACCAATCATTTAATGTAATAATAAAAAAAATAATTGTAAAAGACAACGACTGAAACGTTTTAATATTTTAATTTATTTTTTAAAAAATAGCGTTGCATTGTTCAAAATTATCACAAATGAGTATTGATGGTATGGACTCTTTTTTTATTGATATATGTCTCCTCATTTACAGTTCGAGCAATGATGTGTCATGAGTTCATCAACGGCTCCAATAACTCCAGGGAAGCCCACAGTCAACATAAAAGTGGCTTTCTTTTGCCGCATGGTTTGATTGTCAGTCAGACAGTTGTAAGGGTGGAACTCCTACAGGGGTTCAGGCTGTAAGGTTTGCTGAGCGACTAAAGAAACTTTATCAGCAAGATAGTAGGAAACTGTACGTTTCTTGTCTATTACCACCCACTGCAACTTATACCAAAGACGGAAATAAGCGCAGTTACAATAGCAAAATATGTGGGAGAGCGTTGTTATAGTGTGACAATATTGTATTGCAATAGGGAGCACATTAATGTTAAAGGATTAGTTCACTTTTAAATAAATTTCTGCTGATAATTTACTCACCCCCATGTCATCCAAGATGTCCATGTCTTTCTTTCTTCAGTCGAAAAGAAATTAAAGTTTTTGATAAAAACATTCCAGGATTTTTCTCCTTATAATGGACTTCAATGGGCACCAGACGGTTCAAGGTCCAAATCACAGTTTCAGTGCAGCTTCAAAGGGCTTTAAATGATACCAGATGATGAATAAGGGTCTTATCTAGCAAAATGATCGGTCATTTAAAAAAAAATTAAAAAGTTTAAGTTTTATAAGCACAACTGCTCACCTTGCTCCGTTCTGTGATGCACGTTCGTGACATCACGCAATTACGTTGAAAAGGTCACGCTTGACATAGGTGGAAGTACCGACTCAGTGTTTACAACTTGAACGTGCAAATACTAAGTCAAACACCATTTACAAAAAAAAGTAAAACAACAATGTCGGATGAGGAGAAGATGAGTTTTTCGCCCTGCCCTACCTTTTTGAACCGGAATACACAAGAGGAAGAGACTGCTGCGGCGACACACACCTCTCAAGCATCGAGCAGACGAAGATCTAACGAGACGTGGTGGTGCACGTGGCAAATGCCAACCATTGCCAACAGAGGAAGAATCTCAATGCTGCCACGACTGGACCATTTCAATCCCGCCATTAGAATCAGTCGGTGAGTCCCTGTTTCCATCTCGCTGCATTACTGGACAAAATGGATTTCCACCGTTGTGCGACCCCCTTTAGAGGTGTTTTTGTTCTGATGGAGAAGGGTATGACAGTCTGATGGCACTGACAACACAGAATGGAAGAACCATTATTTGTTTTACCTTTTTTTGTAAATGGCGTTTGACTTAGTTCAACTCAAACATTGAGTCTGTACTTTCGCCTACGTCAAGCGTGACCTTTTCAACATTACGTGATGTCACAAACGCAGAACAGAGCAAGGTGAGCATTTGTGCTTATAAAACTTAAACTTTTTAATTTTTTTTTTTTTAATGACCAATCGTTTCTCCAGATAAGACCCTTATTCATCGTCTGGTATCATTTAAAGCCCTTTGAAGCTGCACTGAAACTGTCATTTGGACCTTGAACCGTCTGGTGCCCAGTGAAGTCCACTATAAGGAGAAAAATCCTGGAATGTTTTCATCAAAAACCTTAATTTCTTTTCGACTGAAGAAAGAAAGACATGAACATCTTGGATGACATGGGGGTGAGTAAATTATCAGCAAAAGTTTATTTAAAAGTGAACTAAACCTTTAATACTAAATCAAAACTTGTTAGCACATCATTTGTAATTGAAAGGGTTTAATGAGAATATCTGATTATGGTTACACTTAAAATAATTACAAAATAGATGTATGAGATGATAAAATCATATACCATTAATCGTACACAACATGTATGAAAAAAGTTACCTGAGAGAGAGAAAGAGAGAGAGAGAGAGGGCCAGAGAGTGCCCAAGAAAAGCCAAGAATCAAAGAAAGAAGAGAGAGAGCAACAGTTACAATCTTCTTTTATCCCTTCCTTGACCATGTGACTGAAACCCAAATGTGAGACATTCAAACTGACCAATCAGAAGATTATAACTTCCCCCACTGTACTAAAGGTGTGACCATTTGTAGATCCCCGATGTACATTCATTTTGGCCTATAGGGCTTGATCACTATCAGCACATTTGTGTCTTCCAAATGGACCTTGTAGCAAGAGAGAGGGGGCTGAAACAGTAAAGTAAATATCTTTGTTCATTTTAAAATATCTTTGGATATTTTCAATCTTACACAGTAACAAGAGGGCAGCAGAGAAGAGGAGATAAAGTTATATAAAATTGATTTTCTTGAAATTATTTTTGTAACTGACCTAATAAGAAATGTAATAACTTTAAATAAATGTATTAAATATTAGTAAAACAATAATTAATATGTTTAATGCATTTTAATACATGTAAAGGTGCTATATGCGATTTCTCAAATTTGTTGTTGAACACTGTTGATTATTTGAAATCAACCCAAACAAACACACACCTCTCTTCATTCCTCCGCCTCCAAAACTCACACTCCAATACTAACCACCCTGCTCCGAGTTGGTCTCAAACCCCAACCCGATCACTGCTGTCATGTGAGGCGAATGCACTAACAATGACGCTAAACACCTCATTCTCTAGCAGTCGTCAGTGTGCAGTAGTTTACCTGAAAAACTCTCACTGTCTGGCCTCTGTTACACATGTAATGAGAGCGGATGTTTGTTTATCACAGCTGATGCGCAACAAAATACTTCACGAAAAATAAAGCGCAGTTGATGAACGAATGACAAGGGAGCACAAAAAATGAATGTAATGATCCAGTCCAACTGAAGGTGAGATGATGAACCCAAGTGCAGTTTATTGTAAAAGAGTGAACAAACAAACAGAGCAACCACTTGACATGAACAGACTTGATAATGAGCAGACTTGAACTTGAACAGACTACTTGACTTGACTCACCGACAGCAGGGTTACATTAACACAATACACGACAAAGGAACATGGGGTAGTGATGTGTCGTTCTTGAACGATTCGTTCACTTTGAACGAATCTTTAATGTGACTCAGGAAGAACGAGTCGTCTCGGGGGGGTGATTCGTCCGGAAAGAGAATTGATTAGTTCATTTCATGAGTCTTTCGGGTTTTTGAGTCGTTCCTTAATCACGTGACAGACCCATACGCTAAACCAATGCAGTCTGAGCCAAAAAAAGGGAATTGATTAGTTAATTTCATGAGTCTGTCGGGTTTTTGAGTCGTTCCTTAATCACGTGACAGACCCATACACTAAACCAATGCAGTCTGAGCCGGAAAGAGAATTGATTAGTTCTCTTCATGAGTCTTTCGGGTTTTGAGTCGTTCCTTAATCATGTGACAGACCCATACACTAAACCAATGCAGTCTGAGCCAGAAAGAGAATTGATTAGTTCTCTTCATGAGTCTTTCGGGTTTTGAGTCGTTCCTTAATCACGTGACAGACCCATACACTAAACCAATGCAGTCTGAGCCGGAAAGAAATTGATTAGTTCATTCATGGGTCTTTCGGGTTTTTGAGTCGTTCCTTAATCATGTGACAGACCCATACACTAAACCAATGCAGTCTGAGCCGGAAAGAGAATTGATTAGTTCTCTTCATGAGTCTTTCGGGTTTTGAGTCGTTCCTTAATCACGTGACAGACCCATACACTAAACCAATGCAGTCTGAGCCGGAAAGAAATTGATTAGTTCATTCATGGGTCTTTCGGGTTTTTGAGTCGTTCCTTAATCACGTGACAGACCCATACGCTAAACTAATGCAATCTGAGCCGGAAAGAGAATTGATTAGTTCATTTCATGAGTCTTTCGGGTTTTTGAGTCGTTCCTTAATCATGGGTATGGGCCTGTCACGTGATTAAGGAACGACTCAAAACCTGAAAGACTCGTGAAACGAACTAATCAATTCTCTTTCCATCTCAGACTGCATTGGTTTAGTGTATGGGGCTGCCTGTTATGTCATTAAGGAATGACTTACCCCGAAGACTTGTCAGACAAGAGGTGAGGTGAGCTTAAATCTTAATGAAGACCCAGGTAAAGAATTAATTAATCATTTCTGAATCTTATAGCATAGTAGTTTTATATTGTTTGTAGTATGATCAACGTTTGCATAAGTAGTAGATGTGTTGGGGAAGTAACACGTAACATTTTAATTACATTTTGCTAAAATGAACGAAATGACTCGAAAAAAGATTCGTTCATTTTGCTGAACGAGACTCAAAAGTCCGAGTCGGTAAAATGATCCGAACTTCCCATCACTAACATGGGGAAGACAATGGCTTTAAATACAAGAACTTAAAGAACACATGACTAAGACAACCAATGAGCAAGTGACACAAGGAACAAGAGAACCAATGACAGAACAGAACTCAGAAACACATGACCATGAACAACCAATCAGAACTATAATTACTTTGCATGACAGCCTGGCCAAAAATAATTTAAAATATAATTTGAAAATTCATTTCATTATCACACATAAACAATTGACTCCAAGCACAGCTACACAATATGCTTACATCTTTTAACACATTTTTTTTTAAATATTTGAATTAAGGTTGAAGATGTCAGTTTCATATGGCTGGACATCACATTTGGCCTCTACTCTATGGCAGTTCATTGACTTTCCAACTGATCATCAAACCATTCAGCAAAAGAAAGCCACTTTTATGTTGACTGTGGGCTTCCCTGCAGTTGTTGGAGCCGTTGATGAACTCATGACACATCATTGCTCTAACTGTAAATGAGAAGACATATATCAATAGAAAAAGAGTCCACACCATCAATACTCATTTGTGATAATTTTGCACAATGCAAAGCTATTTTTAAAAAGAAATTAAAATATTAAAACATTTCAGTGTCATTTTCAATTATTTTTTTTTCATAATAACATGGAATTATTGGTGCTGTGCTGCTGTGACTTCACCCTTCCAGACTCGCTATTGGCTGATTCAGAGGTTGAGAGCCATTTTGAGTTGACATCATTGTAGTCCTTAGTTCACAACACTTAAGTCAGCACTTAAGAATCCGTCTTATACTTTACTGAAAGTTGCTTTTAGCTTCTTTATAAAAGTCTCCTACTCTTAGAAAAGTCCTACTCTTTACTAAGACATTTTTGACACTTTAAGTCAAAACTTAAGACTATCCTTAAGAGCATTTCTGAGAAGTTTTATACATACGGGCCCTGAACTTGATCTGTCTTGATCAGGTCGTCTACTCTTCATTATCTTTTTTCATGGTCCTGTCTGCTCATCTATCCTGAATTTTTTAAACTGAGGAGTTTGTTTAACCTCTTTGAGGAGTTCTGACCAATCAGGCATCATTAGGTATCATCTTTGTTTCAGAGGTGGCTTTTCTCCTCCCCCATCATAAATTACATTATCTGTGGTCTCTTAACTTTCAGAGAGTACAGATTAGACATGCTTTCTTTAAAAATACTAGTAATATGATACATTTTACAGATTTCATTCATGCCATCCTTTGAGTTATTAGAAATCAAGTGTTGATTCAGAATTATATGAAATATTGTGTTTGAACAAATTATCTGCGAGATTCATTTGTGTCTGTTTCACCCTCAAATCCAACACCCTGTTTACTGAAATCATCTGAGTTTGGCAGTTTGATACGTGCTCCTGACCACTGCTTCGAAACAAATGATTCGCAAAGGTTTCAAAGCTTCACAAAGCAGATGCTTCGAAAGCATGCAGTCATCACTAGAGCCAGGGCTGCCGACTCTCAGGCATTCAGTGAGACTCACACAACTGACACTGTTCTCACGCCACACAACCATATTCTCACACAGTGAAAACTTGCAAAGCAAAGAGGAGACTGACACCGACAGACAAGACAGAGCAGGTTACTATGATATGAAATAAAGTCTCAGCTTTCAAAATTACAAATCTCCAACTGTAAATACTGTTTATTTCCTCTTACTGTAAATGTGACGCGACGGATCAAGCGGCATGTTAAACAAATATCAGAAAATATGTTGAATGACACAGAAAAACTTACTGAAATGTATCACGTCTCATGTAATCTATGAATCGATGTTTCAACCTCAGAAAGATGTCAATAATACAGCTTGTAAATAATGTCAGATAACGTTACATTTACCTCAGGAAAGCCTGTTAATGACCAGCATGTTAGTTAGTTAGAAAAATGAACCCTAGAGAGGATAAATATGTGCACTATATTATATTTTTACTCATAGCATTAAAAACATTATATTATTATTAAAACCACATATTAGTTAGTTAAGTTGATCATTTTAACCTTTAATAATAATACCAGCTGACAGGCTCACTGTATGTTTATAGCATTAGTTGAGAGATTTTTTCCTTGAGGAAATTAACATGTATGATATTCATCCAAATGAATCGATATTAAATCAAGAATCAAATATCAAGCTTATGAATTGAAATCATGAAATGTGTAAAGCACTAATAATAACAGTAGCCACCAGACGCTGTACCATATAAACATGCTAACATGTTTTCTCTAAACTTAATGAAATTCTGTTGAGTTATCAAATGTTTTGACAACCACAAAACACTTGAAATAGTATTTACTAACCATGAATGATGATGATGTGGATCTTTCTTGTTCCTCCACTGAACTTGTGTCTTGAGCAGAAGTTATCATGAAACTCCTTTCAATTCTGTTTTTTCATAAAAGACTGTGGAGGAGGAGTTTACTTCAGAACTTAAACATGTTATAACAGATCTTTCTCTCAAAAGCACTCGTGACATAAGAGTGAAACTATGCGGAGAATCACTGTCTGTCTTCAAAACACCCTCACATGACATCTCTGATATTACAGGTAAAAAGAGACAAACACTGAAGAGACGGATAAACAGAGACAGACAGCACTGACATAATAATATATACAAAAAGCTTCTTGAAAAAGCATGCGAAACTGCACAAGTACTGGACAAAAGCTCTGTCCGCTCTTCACAATTGTTTTGGGTACACTCAGGTTAATGTGGACAGACGGGGTTAATTGTTGAATGTCACACTGATAACCTCTTATGCTGAAGGACATAATACATTTGATGTTCAGTGATGTTGCACATGCAAAGTTAAAAACTGTGTGTTTTTCCAACAGTGCTGTTTAAAGAGTTTGTGTCCCAGAAACAGTTCAGAAGGCTAATATCAATCACACGGCCAGAATGAAGGTGATGATCAGATGACTAGAGCTTTGTGTTGTATCATTAGAGAGGTGCTTTTCAGAGATCGATGTTGGTCCCAATGTAGAAGTTATCCTGAAATGTGGGCAGAAAGATGATTTGTTGGATCTGAGCGCTGTGCTTGACGATCATGCTGTGCTGATCCCAGATTAGACTTGCTTTGGTCTCGCTATGGCTTGCTTGGACTGAGAGGTTCTTTGTTCTTTGATCTTTCAGTGTATGAGGCTGCGAACATAACATACATCTGGAACTCTGGTTAGGTTTTCTTGTTTTTTTGAACAACTGTGGTTTTTCTTTTCTGCAATTTTGCATTTTGGTGAGACTTTACAATTTGGTTCAGTGGACGTGTGTTTAAACAGGAGTTTCTTCAGTTTATTCAGGTGATCCTCGTCCTTAAAGCACTAAAGTTGTCAAAGATGCCATGATGTTTTACATCTTCTGCAGTGAATATAGTAAGAACAATTATTTTGAGCCATGTAGTTGTCCAAAATGAGTGACAAATAGTCACAGAATATCATTGGCAAAGTCAATGTGAACTCCAATTAGGTTATCGCACAGCATTAAGCCACCTGAAAACAGCATGAAGTTTTTGTACTTCTCACCTGAGTATATCTCTCAGCAAAACAGAATCTGTGTATAAAATCTGTCTAAACCCGGTCACCATCCATCGATTTATTTCCCTCTATAGATATTTTCCTGTACTTCCCTTTGGTTTGCTGACAAGTTCCATGAGCACATTTTTCTGGGCAGCAACAACCTTTCTGTCAGCAGAGTGACTAAAATCCTGACAGTCTTCAAGTTAGAGGACTCAGCCGAAGACACAGATGAAGAAGTCGTCTCATGAGGGACACAAGGTTCATCGGTTTTATTTCTAAAACGCTCATTATTTTTAAGAGGAATGTCATTCTGTTCTCCATGTGCACACCATCCTGAATGCACTTTTCATGTTAATGGTAGCCTGCGTGACCTTTCACCTTTAAAAAAAAAAGAAGAAAGAAAATACACGTGCAGATGCTTCACAACCCATTGAGTTAAGCTGCATCTTAAGCATCTTTTTGTTTCTTAAGAAGAAAATGACAGTAGTATAATAACTACATTAAATGAGATACTGCTAAATTTTAAATGTAACAATAACGCCCCGATCATTTATTTGAATGTAAAGTGTGAGATTATTCATGTAATGACATTAACTTGTGCTGATGGTCACATGAGTATTTACCTGCTGGGAAAACATTCGACTAATTTGACATGGATGAGAAAAAAAGAAACAGACAAGAGCTACTTTTTTCACTCCTCCCTTCACTTCAGTCTCTTAAGCCGAGTTCAGACTGCACGATTTCCAAAGCAGTCGGGTCACAGTTCTTTTCACACTGCATGACTATCTTGGCCAGCATTCAGTCGCTGCTGTGTTCAAACTGCACGATGGGTCGGCGACAGAAGGTTTCACACTGCATGACTTTACAATAGGAAGAATCGCCGACAACTCTGTCTGGCACACAAACTGTTTCACAACCAAACCCACGTGAGATGTGACAAGGAAACAACGTGATATCACGCGTGCAAGACCGGAGTTATTATTATTATTATTATTATTATTATTAAAAACGGTAGCCTGCAAGAAGCTTGCAATATGAATTGCCGGTGCGCTGTTTTGCAGCGAAAACAACAAAAAGAAAAGAAAAATATGGAGGAGGAAATGGTTGGGGAAACTGGATTGTGTGTTCTGCAATGAGAGTTGGAGGTAAATACATAACTTTTCAATGTGCTGCTGTTGGATGGTCAAGCAAATGTTTGTGCTTTGTTTCTGTTTGATAGAATTGTAATGTTTATCTGAAACGAAGCCATGCTATAACTCCTCCCCGAACTCCCCGCTGCTATGTATCTTGCTCTCTCATTGGCTGTCGGTCATCGCCGATGTAGTTTTCAGTCAGAACACTTTTCACACAGCAGGATTTTGAATCGCCGACAGGTCCAGATATTTAGCATGCCAAATATCTCACGGGTGTCGGCGACTCGTCGGCGATTCTCTCAGATTGCGTCTTTGCTCATTCACACTGCGTGATTGTCACTCACGTGAACGAGCACCGATTTGCCTGTGATTTCGGGCATTTGTCGGCGATTTCTCAAAACCTGTCGGCGGGCTAAAATCGTGCAGTCTGAACTCGGCTTTACTCTCGACTACATTTCAGACGAGGCGGATCTCAAACGAGTTTATTGTTTGTATAGTTCATCTCCAGCCTCAATCAAACACACCTGAACCAGATAATCAAGGTGTTCAGGGTTGCTTGATAATTACAGACAGGTGTGTTGGAGTAGGGTTGGAAGTGGAGTCTGCAGGATGGGAGATCTCCAGGAGCAGGGTTGGACACCTCTGGTATAGGTCATGTACCACATCTACATCTTCCTTCCTCCATAACCCCAAATTTAATGTCAGAATCAGCACAACCAGTGATTGTTGTAAAATGCAGTCTTTATTGCTGGACATGTTTGATAATTATTATTATTATCAAGGCTTTAAAACGTTGAAAGCACAATAATCCTGTTCTGTTCCTCAGGCTAAATGTGTGCGCACACCAAAACCATTCGCAAACATACAAACAAATTACACTTTTGGCTTCGGGTTCACTTCCAAACAATCAAATACACACACAAATGTGTCGAAATGACCAGCTTGGGGTGTGTTTACTTAAACACAGTTTATATCTTAAGTGGACATGAACCGCTGGGAGAAAATCCAATGTGTAATATCTTTCAGTGACAGCAGTCACCTTCTGACGATTGTGCCATCAATGTTAATCAAGCAACAAAATGAAAAGAGAAAATCAGTCACAGCTCTAAATCTGAATATTGTTAGCTTTAATAAGCATCGATCTATTCATTTATAACACTGTATGCCGTGTTATTTTACATTTGGTTTCTTAGATTTCTTTGAAAAACAATAGGTAAAAATGCAGTGCCAGTGCACATTTAAAGGTCTGAATTACTGAAATACTTTTATATATTTTTTAAAATATTTCTTTAAATTAGAATCGGCCTGTGTGGACCTGTTTTAGACTGAATTAAAGAAATATAATAATAATAATTTTAAAAATTGGTTTCTGTGAGCGCAGGTCTGATACAGCGTTGCCATGAATGACGCCTTGTGTCATCAAATTCAAACGACTCATCTGCGGGGCAAAAAAACAACACCTTTTAAAGTAAGAATCATGCATATATTATAGGAATTTGGGGGTGTATTGTAGATTTTTTGTGTCCTATATATTGCTGGGAAAAACAATAAAAGTCTCGGTAGCTGCGCAAGAGTTTCTTCAGTGTATTACACTGCAAAAAATGCTGTTCTTACTTAGAATTTTTGTCTTGTTTCCAGTCTAAATATCTACAAATTCTTAGATGAAGAAGCATTTTCTTGACAAATATAAATTATTTTCTTGTTTTTAGGAAAAATAAGTTAAAATTAGGTGTTTTTCCTTAAAACAAGCAAAATAATCTGCCAGTGGGGTAAGTAAAAATCTTAGTCCAAACTGAAAACAAGATTATATAGCTTATTTTTGGTTTGAGTCCAGAGCCTGTGCCAACCAACAACCCCCTGAGAACCCCACAGAAGTGATCCAAACTCACCCTGGTTTTGTTTTCGATGAGGGTTTCTAAAACACAATGAAGAGAAATCAGTCCACACAATGAAAACCATTAACAGCAAAACCAAACTCTTACTCCACTAATGCACTGTGTTGTCTGGAAGCTTCAAAGAGCTTTGTAATTTACGCAGGGCTTTGGGCATGTAAGACAAACTCTGCATGCTATAGTGATATAGTGGTTAAGTCACTGTTTCCCAACCTTTTTCTTGTCAGGGCAAGAAAAAAAATCCCACAGCACACCACTGCACTAAAACAACGAAACTGCACAAACATGCATCGCTTCAGAAGGCATATTATAACTGGATATTATATCAAAAGTAGTCACATATCTTAGTGTAAAACTTTCTGAAGATGAATCTTATTGTGATCTCTTCACATTAATCAGATTCTCAACAGAAAGACAAAAAGGTTTAACTCTTGGTTGCAGAGAGATTTGTCCATTTATGGTCTTGTCTTATTGTCTAAATCTGAAGATTTGTCAAGATCTGCATATCTCCCAAACTCTATTTGTACCCAAGACATTTACTAAAGAGTTGTTATTTAAAGAAAAGCATATTATTCTATCCATATGATCAGGGTGGTTTGAATGGTTTGAATAGCACATTTAAAATAAATTGGTCAAAAAAAATATTAAAAATAATTGCTCTATGTGGAATATTTCCCTCAACTATTTATTTAAACAACTTGGTGGTATTCATTTTCTTAAATGCAGTTGATCTTAACAAAAAACCTCTTTGATTATCTAATTTTCACAGGCAAGTCCTTTTGACGTGGTGTTTGGCTTTCAAACATAACTTCTCTCCTAACTCCTTTTTTATTTGGAATAATAAGTATATCACACACCAAAACCAATGGCAGTGGTCAGTATCTATCAAAAGTGCTCCGAGGAAGGAACAGCGGTGAACCGGCGACAGGGTCATGGGCGGCCGAGGCTCATTGATGCACGTGGGGAGCGAAGGCTGGCCCGTGTGGTCCGATCCAACAGACGAGCTACTGTCGCTCAAACTGTTTAAGAAGTTAATGCTGGTTCTGATAGAAAGGTGTCAGAATACACAGTGATCGCAGTTTGTTGCGTATGGAGCTGCATAGCTGCAGACCAGTCAGGGTGCCCATGCTGACCCCTGTTCACCGCTGAAAGAGCCAACAGTGACACGTGAGCATCAGAACTGGACCACGGAGCAACGGAAGAAGGTGGCCTGGTCTGATGAATCACGTTTTCTTTTACATCACGTGGATGACCGTTTGTGTTGCTTACCTGGGAAACACGTGGGCTCCACCTCACAACTTACAGGACTTAAAGGATCTGCTGCTAACATCTTGGTGCAGATACCACAGCACAACCTTCAGGGGTCTAGAGGAGTCCATGCCTCGACGGGTCAGCGGAAAACGCTTAAGCGTGCAATAGAAGCGTAAATATTCATTTTGCTAAAATATTTTTTGAACAATAAATGTGCCATATGTAGAATTTTAAAACTACAAATGAGTATATTTTTGATAGCAGTAACTGTAAAGTGACTGTTGTAATGGAGTAATAAAAAAATAGCCCTATATAATTAGTATGTGCTTTTGTTTTTATTTATTATCATTTTTAGTGTAGTGAATGTAACTTCTGCTTTATAAAGCATGTTTATTTTTAGACTGTAATGTTACAATGTTAGAATGTAATGTGATTTGACCTTTTTTTTGCACATAATAAGTAGACTACATGGTTATATTCACTATATTTGTTATAGTCTTCAATATGAACATTGTTTGTAGGACATTGGGCAGGATGTGAAATAAGATTTTTTTTTAAATAGAGATTTTTTTTTCTAAATCAAAATAGTAAAATATAGATCGTATTATATACTGTATATCACCATTCAGCCAAAAAATAGAGACATGAGATTTTTTTTTTGTCCATATCGTCCAGCCCTAATATATTGTTGAGCTGATTATTAATTTAACCATTGTTTAGTCATTATTTTTACTGCTTAGAAATACATGCTGCTATCAAAAACACTGTTGAATCATTTACAGTTACTTTATGAATAAAAAAAAGCTACTTCAGGTGTTAGTCGGTGTGACCTTTAACCCTAGGATTGTTCAGGTAGGGTAAGGTTAGTCCAATCTAGTCTAAACCATAAGATACTCGCCCGCCGGCAGGTTGAACTCCTTCAGGAATGACACAGAAGACTCCCTTGTGGTTGATCTTTATCGAGGCTCAGTTTGTAGTAAAGTCTCACTCAAGGCAGTTGTACAAATAAAATATCTCTTTTATTGATTACAATACAAAGCAGTTAACACAAAAAAACTAAATAAAACTTAAATCATCTTAAGCTAAAAAGCTCTATATATTACTGATCAATTGATCAACACCTCCTGTTGCAATCTTACCAGTCTCTGTAACTCATAATTAATCTGCCAGATGTTCTTCCTCTGTCGTTTACACTGTTATCTGGATCACCTCCACTTAAGGTTGTAACATGCTCTCTTCACCCTCATGTACCCTCTTGTTAACCTTTGTGGTTGGTTACATGAACTTTCACAACTTTATGCACAGCTCATCTTATTTCAATTACACACAAGATGCAACATCATTCTGAGTTGCAGTTTGCACATCATAGCATTTCATGCAAGCATATATGGTATTAACTCAGAAGTAAATAACATAAGTAAAAACATAGCAATTATTATTATACGGCAGTAACTCAAAACCAAGTAAATATCATCTTTGAACAGGTAAATAGCAATATCAACATCAAAATCCAAAACACAGGAAAATAGAAAAACACTGTGTTGTCAAAAGCCCTATTCGGACAGGATTAGTTTTACATGGAGATGTGCAGTAATGCAATTTTACCTCAGGACGTCTGTAATATTAATTGGCTAATTCGCACGGGACAAGACATCTCAGTAAAACTAGCAGAAGCGAGAGGGGTAACTCGATTTACACACCGCCGTCGCCTCCCTGTCGTTATGTGGGTATGTGTTGCTTTCTGATACAATGTGCGAAAACACATATAGGCCTAATATAAATATATAAACTATAAATAACAGGTTTGATTTATTAATTAAATTCTGATTGGATTATGATGGTAATAGGCACTTAGCACTAATCCCGTCCGAATAGGGCTTAAGTTGATATTGTGGCTTTATATGTGGTCAAACACTTGCATGCGAGTTACGAGGTGTTTCACCAGCAAATGTTGGACGTGTGTGTTTTGTCCATCATTGGAACGGCCGAATCTGAGGCAGGAAGTGCATCACATTACATTTTTATCAACTTACAGATTATGAAGTTTTTTGAAGCTATGTGGGTGTTTTTATTTGACCACATTTCATGTTATTAAAGACAGAAGTGCGAGACACAGGATATTTAAGACTATTTAGTACTTGCTATGACTCGATGACAAATGCTGAACTCTTCGCTCCTCAAATACACAGAACCTTAACCATTATACAGTGGCATGAAAAAGTATGTGAACCCCTTGCAGAATCTGTGAAAATGAGAATTATTTTAATAAAATAAAAGGGATAATAAAAAATGCATGTTATTTTTTGTTTAGTACTGTCCTGAGTAAGATATTTTACATAAAAGATATTTACATATAGTCCACAAGACTATAAAAAAATAGCTGAATTTATTAAAATAACCCCATTCATAAGTATGTGAAGCATTGATTCTCAATACTGTGTGTGGTCACCTGATGATCCACGACTGTTTTTGTGTTTTGTGATGGTTGTTCATGAGTCTCTTGTTTGTTCTGAGCAGTTAAACTGAGCTGTTCTTCAGAAAAATCCTCCAGCTCCTGCAGATTCATCAGTTTTCAAACATTTTTTGCATATTTGAACCCTTTCCAGCAGTGACTGAATGATTTTGAGATCCGTCTTTTCATACTGAGGACAATTGAGGGACTCAAACTCAACTATTAAAAAAGGTTCAAACATTCACTGATGCTCCAGAAGGAAACACGATGCATTAAGAGTCGAGGGGTGAAAACTTTTGATTTCAAATATCAAGGTAAATTGTACTTAATTTTTCTGCCGGGAAACATGCAAGTATCTTCTGTTGCTTCCGAAGGGCAGTACTAAATGAAAAACAACAATATTTAAACAAAATAAGAAAAATGAGGACATCTTTATCCTGTTCAAAAGTTTTCACCCCCGACTCTTAATGCATCGTGTTTCCTTCTGGAGCATCAGTGAATGTTTGAACCTTTTTTAATAGTTGAGTTTGAGTCCCTCAGTCGTCCTCAGTGTGAAAAGATGAATCTCAAAATCATACAGTCACTGCTGTCTTGTGGACTATATGTAAATATCTTTTATGTAAAATATTTACATAATATTACAGGACAGTACTAAACAAAAAATAACATGCATTTTTTATTATCCCTCTTATTTTATTAAAATAATTCTCATTTTCACAGATTCTGCAAGGGGTTCACATACTTTTTCATGCCACTGTATATAAATACAGTGTTTATTGAGTCAAGGGTGACCATAATTCTCACGCATTCATGTCAGTGAGCACGGCATCGCACGTCACACTTTTAATCAGTGCATTTAAACTCTGATTTTGGGCGCCTCTCAAATGGGTCAAACCATAGATATTACCTGAGAAGTTCAGGGATGTGCATTTACTGCATGGATGGAGAAAGAACATAATGTCGGCTGTGTCTGAAATGGATGTGCACCGTTCAGTTGAATGATAAAGTTCACCCACGGCTACTGTACTGAAGAGGAACATAACTTTTAATAAGCAGGGGAAATTGCTGAATTTAATTTAAATTTAAAAAAATTTAAATGTTTGGGATGTTTGTGTTGTATACATGTACAGGAAGACTTTAGCTTTAAAAATACTGACTTGTTTATGTCATGAGCGATTCAGTCATTTAGATAGAATAGACTGTAGACAGTTTCTACCACTGATCTGATTCATCAACACAGTTTCACTGATGATTTATAACCAACCCCAAACCCAGGATAGAGTGGTTGAGTGAATGTGGTCTGGACTGTGTGGATGAGGATCATTGTGTTTCTCTTGACGCTGTAGAAGGACAGAGTTCCTGCACTGTGATCCACATACACTCCTATTCTCCTGCTGATGATGGAGTTTACAGGGAGTTTAGTCCCTCTGTTATTGTGTGTGAATACACAACTGTCTGAAGAACAGAACAAACTCCATGACTGATTATTATATCCAAACACACACTCATCACCCGATCCCTTCCTGCTGATGCTCTTATATGACACTGATATATACACATCATCTCCACTCCTCTCAATCTCCCAGTAACAGCGTCCACACACACTCTCTCTACATAACACCTGAAACAGATGATCAAATCTGTCTGGATGATCAGGATACGAATGGAGTGTGCCAGTGTCAGTAATCACTCTGTTATTTTCAGACAGACGGAGGCGTTTATTCACCGTGTTCAGATCCAGAGTGAACTGATGGGAATCTGATGGAGATAAAACACATCACAATCAGGAATTATCAATGTGTCAGATCTTTCAAGCTATACTGTAAAGTTTTTTTGCTGCTTGTATTTAATTAAAATGAGTATATATAAAAAAAAAATACTGAAAATGTTGTCCTAATTTTATAGTGTAAAATCCAGAATCTAGTTATTTTAGATTATACAGTTTTAAATATAGATAATTTTCTTACAAAAAAAGAAATTGACTGAAAAACACAGGGAAAAGTGGCAGATAATGTGAATGTCTGTGTGTGTGTGTGCGCAGTGACCCCTTTGTCAGAAGTTAAAACAACTTGCATATGCAGCCACTAATAAAAAAGTAGTATGCCTTCATAGTTTTGTTTCACTTGTTTTCTGGAGTAGAAGGATGTCTGTGCTCGGTTGCATAAAGCACCTTAAGTGCAATTTTCCTTAATATAGGAAAACTTATAAGCTTTTGGAAAACTTCACCTTTAGTGTTACAAGGAGCGAGCAGGTTCAATCCAAGTCTTCTAACGAGACACGATTGACCGCTTTATATGAAAAACATTTTAATTTTAAGTGTTTATACTCAACTCTCTTGTGGAGTACCACAGGGCTCAATTCTTGCACCTATTCTTTTTTCTCTGTATTTACTTCATCTGGGCTCCATCTTCAGAAAACATGGTGTATCATTTCACTGCTATGCAGATGATACCCAAATCTATTTAACCCTGAAACGTAACTCAAATGCTGCTCTGGAATCTCTTTTTGTATGCCTAGATGAATTGAAATTGTGGTTCTCTCAAAATTTCTTGTTTGTGAACGAATCAAAAACTGAGGTTATACTCTTTGGCCCCCATCATAGCTCTGGGAGCAAAAACATCGGACTACCTGGACTACCTTACTTCTTTTACCTCATCCTGCATTAAAGACTGTTTTTTGGGACCAGAACTTCACTTTTGAAAAACAAATAAACTCTGTGATTAGCTCTTTTTTTTTTCAGCTACGTCTCCTCTCTAAGATTAGATCCGCGCTCTCCGAAAAAACCTTAGAGATTGCGATCCATGCACTTATTACATCTCACTTGGATTACTGCAATTCTCTTTATTATGGAATGTCCATATCCTCTATTGCCCACCTTCAACTAGTGCAAAATGGCGCTGCAAAATTTCTCAAAAGAAAATGCAAATTTGTTCATGTTACCCCAATTTTTAAATCGTTGCACTGGTTACCTGTACATTTTAGAATTGAGTTTAAAATTCTTTTTATTTTTTCATCCCTAAATAACCAGTCACCAAGCTATCTGTCTGAGCTACTCCACCCCTACAATCCCACACAAAATCTGAGATCTGGTGATAAGAGAGTTCTCTGTGTCCCTAGATCACGATTAAAGCAGAGAGGTTATAGAGCCTTTGCTATCGCTGGTCCAAGGCTGTGGAACAGTCTACATGCCTTTATCAGATCGGCACAGTCTCTAACTATTTTTAAATCTTCTCTTAAAACTTACTTTTTTTCTTTAGCTTTTAATTCAGTTTGAGTATACTGTGTGAATGTATGCTTCACTTTGTACTTTCTTTTTTTTCCCTTCGCTTTATTGTTCAGCACTTTGGTCAGCCATGCTTGCTGTTTTTAAATGTGCTATATAAATAAAACAACCTTGAACCTTGATTAACATATTAATGCACATAAACATGTATTAACAAATTTTATAACGGAAAAACCCGGTTCGCTGTCCTGAAACACTTAAGCCTTGTTCAGACTGTCCGTCCAAATCTGATTACTTGTGTATCCGATTGGAATCTGATATAAACATTTTAATGTCCACACTGTGTATCGCAAGTGTTCAGATCTGATTTTTGTGTCTATGGCGCTTTTTCGTTTTCTGGAATATCTGCATTGATCTCTATGGCAATGACGTTGCGTTCGTAGGAATACGCCAAAAACAACAACAACCGCAACATGGAAGGGTTTGCAAAACAGATGTTGTCTTGACATGTCTTGATCATTGACAGTGTGTAGCTTCCGGCACTGGACTACTGCGTTATGAGGCAACAGCAGAAACACAGGAGGCTGGTATGAGCGGCTTTATTCCATCCTGTCATATCCGCCGGCCTATTGCTAACTTCTGCTCGTTCGGCACTTTGCAACAACACAGCATTGTTTCTCACTTTTTTTTTAATTAAGAACTTGTAAACAGTACAAAAAAACAGGCACTAACGACAAAGCTCCAAAGATAAATGGAAGAGGGGAAAAAAAAGACATTCACAAGACGCCAAATACAGACTCATAATATGTAACAGTAGAATTACCTTTTACATTTTTCACAAGTTTAAGAGACTTCATTAAAAGAATGAGTTCATTACAGAAAACGTCTCAGGTTGCATATGCTATGGGGAACTGTCACTCGTGACAGGTGTTCAAAATGCCAAGAATCACACCACTCCAATCCTATTGGCTGGCGACAGCCTATGACGTCATTACGGCGCGAACCATGACGTATAAAGGGAGCACCTGAGGAAGCAGTCAACACCTACTCGTCTTTGAGGGACTGTTCAGCAGGCAACCCGAAGCATGGCAGTGTAACACAGAGTCTCGTTCCCTTTTCTCAGAGAACCATGGTTACATGCGCAACCTGAGACGTTCCCTTTCGAAAGGGAACTGAACTCTGCGTTTACCGCTATGGGGAACAATATACCCATGCTGGAGGAGAGTGCATGCCAAATGTCTGGACAAACATCCGGCAGTTCGAGAGAAAACCCGGGAGCAACTCTCCCCAAGGCTGTCAGTGACAACATTCCCCATGGTCAACAGTCCAAGCTGAGCCTAAAAGAGGCCTTCCAAGGCTGCTCAAGGCATCTGGGACCAGCAATCCATGGGAAATGGTCCCTTAAAGGGAGTGTGGCCAGGAAACCAAACTGAACCCCAGCCAGTCACTAGAGGGGAATGAAGTCACCCACAACGCCACCAAGGAGGCCGTACTAATCTAACGAAAGCCAAATATAGTCTGGGCCAGCCCTGTCTGAATCTCCAAAGCACATTCTTCAAAGAAGAGAGCAGATAAGAGCGACTGCGAAAGAGCAGTAAGCAACTCAAACCCACAATCAGAGACGGGCATCCTGAAAAGCGGAACTCAGCTGAGCGCTATAAACCCTCGTATTGAGGGGAGTATAGTCCACTCGTCCTAGGATCTACTCAGTGTCTGATTAAAGCACTGAGGAGGCTGTGCGCTAGAAAAACCCTGATACAGGGGAGTACAAACCAGCCTAGGGCTAGTCTGAATGGGAGACTTCATAGAAGTCTACAACCAATGACCAGCTTAGGGAGCTAAGCACAATTACGCAATCAACCCAAAGGGAAGTACGAAGCTCAACCTAACAGACAGACCATACTGTAGGCACATAGTCATGGAGGCCGACCGGAAGGGGCCTACAACATAACTAAAGTTCTTACAAATGAACTAATATCACACCAAGAACCCAATTCATATGGTGGTATTCAGGATGGCCCATAAGGCTATTCGACTGAAAACATAGCATGCTAAGCGCACGACCAACCAAGTAATTAGGTAGCTGTGAGTGCCCATGAAACAGCCCGTCCAACACAATCCAACAAGCAGTGTACTCGGTAAAAGCACCTTTCTACTCTTTAAGCAAGAGGAGTACAGCGTATGCCATCACACGCTAAAGAAGACCCCATGGGGGTTGCGATCCTATCAGACTTATGATAGCAACCTGATTCGTAACAAAGCACTGTTCGCCAGAGGAGAACTGCCCCCCCGACTAAGCCTGGTTTCTCCCAAGGTTTTTTTTCTCTATTTTAACACCTATTTGCCACTTGTTTGCCACCTGATGTCACCTGTTGGAGTTTGGGTTCCTTGCCGTTGTCGCCTTTGGCTTGCTTAGTTGGGGACACTTTACATTTGACTTGACATTTGATATTCAACAGTATTCTTTACATTTATTCAACAGTGCTTTGATCTGCCTGCATTGACACTATTCTTTAAGAGCTGCTGTGCAGCCAAAATTATGTACCAGTTATCAATGTAAAGCTGCTTTGACACAATCTGCATTAGTAAAAAGTGCTATATAAATAAAGGTGACTTGACTTGACATGGGCCTATAACCTCAGCAGACACGTGGCATCAGCTCGTGGCAGTGTTATCAAGGTTCAGACTAAACAGACCAACTACAAAGGAGGTCATCAGTCAGCCCAGGCCCTGGCCAGCCAGCGACACAAATCCCTTTTTTACTGTTTTCAGTAAAATTGTCAGAGAAAACACTCAAAAAGGTACATGCCAGCATGCACCCAAAGGAGGCCCTTAAGGCCTACCCGTGATATGTGGCGTCAGCTAGCGGCCACTGAAGTTCTAGGAGCAAAATAGAACCAAGTAACAAACTTGCACTGCGTCTCAGTATGCTATGTTTGCAGTTTGTTTGGTTGTCTAATGTTTATTTGTGGTTTGTTAAGTGTTTGGTTTTGGTTGTGGCCCTGTAAAAGTAAAAAGATGAAGGTTGGAAGAAATGTACTCTTGATCTGGATTCTGTGGATGATAGGCCTCTTTGGACTATGTTTGGCGATGTAATCTCCAACTGCACGTGGAATTTTGACAACATGCGGCGTCACAATGCCGTCTGCACGCCCATACAGCCGGGAAAGATTGCTGGAGCTAAACTTTACGATGACTCAAGAAATGAGAACAGCTCAAGTCAGAGATTTATTTGAAGATATTCCTCCCGAGTTAGTGAGGACAAAACGAAAGAAAAGAGGAAGAAGAGGTGGTATTCGGAGTCGATTGCGAAGGAGATTCAATCGGCCACCTCTGCCGTCTATCGTCTTCAGTAATCTACATTCTCTAAACAACAAAGTGGATATGATACGATCACACACAAGGTACTGTAATGAATTTCGTGAGGCATCCTTGCTCTGCTTTACAGAAAGTTGGTTGCAGTCCTCAATGCCTGACTCGCTCTTTGAAGTCCCTGGATTTACATTGGTACGAGCTGATAGAGACAAAGTTTCAGGTAAAAGTAAAGGAGGCGGCATCTGTGTATATATAAACGAGAAATGGTGTCAAGCTTATTCAGTTAAATACAAGATGTGTGATCCCAATGTGGAAATTCTCGGCATGACTTTAAGACCATTTTATCTGCCTAGAGAATTCGGTTGTATTTTGCTGTTCGTGGTTTATTTTCCGCCCAGTGGTAAATCATCTTAGGCAGCCAGCCTGATTGCGGACTATGTTCACTACAGATCAGCCACTCAGAATGCGCCCGTGATTGTGCTGGGTGATTTAAACCAGTGCAAACTGGAGACTTTGTTGCCAGGATTCAAACAGTGTGTAAAGACTCAAACAAGAAATAATACTATTCTTGATAAGTGTTATGTGAATGACATGTTATGTGAATGTTATGTGTCAGAGTATGCCTCCAATTCTAAACTCTGACCATAATGTAATATATATGATTCCTGTGTACAGGTCTAAATTGAAAAGAAGTAAACCAGAAAAGAAACTGATTAGACTGTGGTCAAACGAAAGTACACAACAACTGAAAGCTTGTTTTGACTGGACAAATTGGGACATTTTTCAGGAAGGTTCACTTGATGAAAGAACTACAGTGTTAAATTACTATATCAATTTCTGTGTAGAGTTGGTCATACCTACAAAGGAGATTAAAGTTTATCCAAATAACAAGCCATATGTGACTAAGGATATTAAAGATATTATAAATCTGAGGAAAGTAGCATTTAGGAATAAAGATATTAGGGTACTTAAACAAACAGAAAGAGAGTTAAGAAATTAAAGGAAACAAAAGAAGTTCACAAGAGACGTCTAGAGGGAGCCTTTAAGTCTAATAATACTAAAAAGGTCTGGGACATTATGAAAACAATGACTGGATTGGCATCTTCAAATAAATCTATTGTAATTGATAATGAATTTTATTTTGGGAATGAATTAAACACCTTCTTTACAAGATTTGAATCAATAGGTAAACATGCTAAATATAATGAAATAATAGATACTTTGGTTCCATCATCTTTGAATAGAATTGTTATTGAGGTTGAGGATGTTAGGAAAATGTTTCAATCTGTAAATACAAAAAAATCCGTTGGTCCAGATGGATGTAGTGCAAGCCTTTTAAAGAACTTTGCACATGAATTGGCTCCGGTGTGGCAACCTGTATTTCAAGCTTCAGTTGACACACATACTGTCCCTGTGTTATGGAAGACCGCATATATAAAACCATTACCTAAAGTTCCATGTCCAAGAGAATACAAAGATTTTAGACCAATAGCCCTTACTTCAGTAATTGTGAAATGTCTTGAAAGTCTGATACTTCCGCACTTAGTTCAGATGGTAAAAGTTAGTTCAGAGAGTTAAAGTGAATAAAACGTTGTCATCTACTATCATAACAAATGTCGGAGTACCTCAAGGTTGTGTTAGCTCTGCCATACTTTTCACCTTGTATACAGATGACTGTCGAACTGACAAGTTAAATCAGTATATTTTAAAGTATTCTGATGACACCGTGTTAATATCTGCGTTGAACGTTTCGGACAGTGCTGGGTTCCATCAACAGGGTGTGACTAGTTTACATGAGTGGTGTGAGAACAATGATCTTGTCATTAACACAAGTAAAACAGAAGAGATTATATTTGGGTCTACATCGGATACTCATATAATGCCTGTTTTTATTCATGAAAGTAAAATCAGGCAAGTTAAAACTTATAAGTATTTAGGTTTATTGATCGATGATATGTTAACATGGAAAGATCACATTGATGCTCTCTGTAGAAGAACAAAGCAGAGAATCTATTTTCTTCGCCATCTTAGGTCTTTTGGCGTAAGCAAACAGATTCTTCTGTTGTTCTTTATGTCTGTAATAATGAGTGTACTGCAATATTGCTGTCACAGACACGTCAGGTTCCAACATCACCCAATCACAACGCACGCCATCTCCAGAGTACTGATCACCGCCACCTGCACCTCATCACCCCACTCATCAACAGCACTATAAAGCACACACGCACACAGCACTCTATGTCCGGTCTCGTTCGCATATACATCCTGTAATGCTTACCTCAAGGACTCCTCTTCGTATACTCACCTGTCTCCAGCGTGTCTCCTTCCCTCTGTGTGCTTCGTCTGCTGTGTGGGTGTGTTCCAGCCAGCTCCAAGTTACTCCAGCGATCTCCAATCTCCAACGTATCTCTACCTGCAACGGAAAGGACAGTAACTATCCCTCATACTATTAGTTCTGCATCATCTTCAACCAGTTCACTCACCTGTGTGTTATCCTCTGCTCTACTGTGGTCAATAAAACTACCAATACCTGTTACATCTGTGTCTGCCTCCTGTGTACCGTAACAGAAGACCGGACCAACACCGCAGACCCAGTATGAGCCAGCCGGATCCATTTCAGGAACTGGTGGATGCGCTTCGGCGTACATTTACCATCAATCCACCACCGCCATTTCCAGTCACTGTCCCTTCACCTGCACCAGCGAACACCACTTCCAATGCCAGCAGTTCTCCTTCTCTACCGCCGTACGCCAGTCCCATGGCCAAACCGGCACCCTTCTCAGGATCGGCAGAGGATTGCAGCGGATTCCTGCTGCAATGCACACTGGTCCTGGAGATGCAGCCGCACCTGTACCCGAGTGACACATCCAAGATTGCATTCATCATTTCTCAGCTCAGCGGCAAAGCATTGAAATGGGCCGATTCCATCTGGTCCCAGCAGGGCGCTGTAACCCAATCCTACTCGGCGTTTATTTCCCACTTCCGGGAAGTGTTCGGGAAACCGATCACAGATTCTTCAGCTGGTGAGAAGCTCTATAATTTGAAACAAGGGTCAATGTCTATTTACGATTATGCTTTGCACTTCAGAACGCTTGCAGCACTCAGCGGATGGAATGAACAAGCCCTGATAACAACTTATCGTCAAGGATTAGATCCTCGGGTACGGCTGCATCTCGCTGCATGCGAGGATTCCATCGGCCTCGAAAAATTTATCCAGCTCTCCATTCGCTGCGCCACTCGCATGCAGGCGTGCATCCAAGAGCACCAGGACCAGTCCCTCTCCAACATGCTCCTCTGCCGATCCGAACCCGTCAGCACTCCAGAACCAGTCCAAGAACCCATGGAAGTAGAAAACTCTCGTCTATCCTCTGAAGAGCGCCGCCGTCGGCTGACCCTGCATCTCTGTCTGTACTGTGGAGGTCCTGGGCATGTGATTGCAGCGTGCCCCACGCGACCACCTCGACCCCTGGTGAGTGCCATTATTCCTGCTACTCATAAAATGAAACCACTCACCACTGTCGTCAATCTTACTGCCGCTACTGTCTCCCTTTCAGTGGTCGCGCTCCTCGACTCAGGGTCAGCCGGCAACTTCGTCTCCGGCGCCATCTGCCGGCAGCTACGTCTCAAGACCTCTCCGTCTCCGACCATCTACAAGATCAACTCAATAACCGGCAAACCCGAGTTGTAAGCGCGTCCGCACCGTGGCTGGACCAGTAACACTCCAAGTTGGTTTACTACACCAAGAGGAGATACATCTGCTGGTTCTGGAGGATTCCACCGCTGACGTGGTTCTAAGGCGCCCCTGGTTGGAGCAGCATAACCCCACCATCTCCTGGAAAACGGGCGAAATCCTGAAGTGGGGCGACACATGCTTCTCTCGCTGTCTGGCTGAACTTCCTGTTCCACCATCTCCTTCGCCTGACCTCTCTCTCTGCGCCACATCCATCGAAAGTCCAGTCGAACAACGCTCCGTCGACATCCCCAAGTGTTACGCCCCCTTCAGCGATGTCTTCTGCCCGCAACGGGCTTCCAAGCTGCCTCCACACCGGCCATGGGACTGTGCCATCGACCTGCTTCCGGGTGAACCAGTGCCAAAGGGTAAGATATACCCACTTTCCATCCCGGAGGAGAAGGCCATGGAGGATTACATCAAGGAAGCCCTCGCTCAAGGTTACATCAGGCCGTCTACTTCCCCTGCTGCTTCCAGCTTCTTCTTCATGGCTAAAAAGGACAGAGGCTTGCGGCCATGCATCGACTATCGCTCACTCAACAAGATAACCGTCAAGTTTAGGTATCCCCTTCCTCTCGTCCCAGCGGCCCTGGAACATCTCCGTGGTGCCACTGTGTTTACGAAGCTGGACCGCAGTGCGTACAACCTCATCCGGATACGTGAGGGGGACGAGTGGAAGACCGCCTTCATCACCCCTACTGGCCACTACGAATATCTGGTAATGCCGCATGGTCTGGTCAACGCCCCCTCCGTATTCCAGGATTTCATACATGAGGTGCTCCGGGAGTTTCTCCACCGCTTCGTCCTAGTCTACATTGACGACATACTCATATACTCCCGGAGCCAGGCCGAACATCGCCAACACGTTGCGGAGGTCCTCACCCGTCTTCGACAACACAACCTGTTCCTCAAGGCAGAGAAGTGCTCCTTCCACCAACCCTCCGTCTCATTCCTTGGTTACAACATAGATCACAGTGGCATCCAGATGGACGAGAGGAAGGTGGAGTCCATCACCAACTGGCCAGAACCCACCACCATAAAAGAACTACAGCGCTTTCTCGGATTCTCCAACTTCTACAGACGGTTTATCAAAGGTTACAGTTCCATCACCCATCCACTTACCAGCCTGCTCCGTAATAAGCCCAAGTCTCTGTCCTGGAACCCGGCAGCCACCAACGCCTTCAACCACCTTAAAGAAGCCTTCACCACTGCTCCCTTACTCGTCCATCCAGATCCAGAGAAACAGTTCGTCGTTGAAGTGGACGCCTCGATCACTGGAGTGGGAGCGGTGTTGTCGCAGCAGCAGGGGACGCCAAGTAGACTCCATCCATGCGCCTTCTTCTCCCGCAAGCTCAGCCCGGCGGAAGTCAACTACTCCATCGGTGACAGGGAACTTCTTGCTGTTAAGCTTGCCTTGGAAGAGTGGAGGCATTGGCTGGAGGGAGCCAAACATGCATTCCTGGTGCTGACAGACCATAAGAACCTTGAATATCTTCGGTCAGCAAAGAGGCTGAACCCAAGACAAGCTCGCTGGGCCATGTTCTTCTCCCGATTCAATTACACCATCTCCTACCGTCCAGGTACCAAAAACGTTAAAGCGGACGCTCTCTCCCGTCTCCATGCTCCTGAGGAAAAGACCGAAGAACCTGAACCTATCATCCCAAGCTCTCTCATCGTGAGTCCTATTACCTGGTCAGAATAGACCATCCCCTCCTCCAATGCCTCCACGAACCCGGCTTGCTGTACATCCCTCGGACACGACGCACTCCCACCATTCACTCAGCTCACACGTCACTTGGCACTGGTCACCCGGGGGTCAATGAAACCCTCTCGTTGCTAAAAGAACGCTTCTGGTGGCCAGGGATGGTTTCGGATGTCAGAAGGTACGTGCAGGGCTGTCGGGAGTGCGCCATCTCCAAAAGTCCTCGTCATCTGCCAGCTGGGAAACTCCTTCCACTGCCCGTTCCAGATCACCCATGGTCACACCTAGGGGTGGAGTTCATCACTGATCTCCCTGTCTCAGAAGGAAATACCACCATCCTAGTCGTTGTGGATCGTTTCTCAAAGTCTTGCCGTCTGATTCCACTCCCAGGATTACCCACTGCCATGGAGACCGCCGAAATACTCTTCAACCAAGTCTTCAGATATTTCGGAATACCAGAAGACATAGTCTCTGACCGAGGACCCCAGTTCATATCCAGAGTATGGAGATCGTTCTACTCCCTCCTAGGTGTGGCCATCAGCCTGACTTCCGGATACCACCCGCAGTCGAACGGGCAGACGGAAAGGAAGGTGCAGGAGATTGGCCGCTTCCTCCGTACCTTCTGTCATGACCACCAGGACTCTTGGAACCAGTTCCTGGGTTGGGCCGAGTACGCCCAAAACTCTCTCCGGCAGTCGACTACAGGACTCACACCATTCCAGTGCGTACTCGGCTACCAACCCCCACTGTTCCCCTGGACCGGGGAACCCTCCAACGTTCCGGCAGTGGATTACTGGTTCCGAGAGAGCGAGAGGGTCTGGGACTCAGCACACCATCAACTGCAACGAGCCCTGCGCAGACGCAGGATGGCAGCCGACCTTCGACGCTCCAACACTCCGGTCTTCCAGCCTGGTCAGATGGTTTGGCTGTCCACCCGGGATATCAGACTGTGTCTGCCCTGCAGAAAGCTGAGTCCCAGGTTCATTGGCCCATTCCCCATCTTCAAGCAGGTCAACCCTGTCACCTACCAACTCCAACTCCCACAAGGGTATCGTATACACCCCACTTTCCACGTGTCACTGCTGAAAGCTCACCACCCTTCTGTTCTTCCCACAGGACCTGACGTGGCTCCCGCCAAACCCCCCCTTCCACTCATCCTGGAGGACGGAGCTGCGTATGAGGTTCATGAGATTTTGGACTCCCGGCGTCGTGGTGGTCAGCTGGAATATTTAGTGGACTGGGAAGGATACGGTCCCGAGGAACGCTCCTGGGTCCCAAGAAACGACATCCTGGACCCCAGCTTACTCCAGACGTTCCACGACAGTCACCCTGAGAAACCAGCACCGCGGGGAAGAGGACGACCACCACGGCGTCGGGGTCCTCGGCCCTCTGGAGCGGGCTGTGGAGGGGGGGGGGTACTGTCACAGACACGTCAGGTTCCAACATCACCCAATCACAGCGCGCACCATCTCCAGAGTACTGATCACCGCCACCTGCACCTCATCACTCCACTCATCAACAGCACTATAAAGCACACACGCACACAGCACTCTATGTCCGGTCTCGTTCGCATATACATCCTGTAATGCTTACCTCAAGGACTCCTCTTCGTATACTCACCTGTCTCCAGCGTGTCTCCTTCCCTCTGTGTGCCTCGTCTGCTGTGTGGGTGTGTTCCAGCCAGCTCCAAGTTACTCCAGCCAGCTCCAAGTTACTCCAGCGATCTCTAATCTCCAACGTATCTCTACCTGCAACGGAAAGGACAGTAACTATCCCTCATACTATTAGTTCTGCATCATCTTCAACCAGTTCACTCACCTGTGTGTTATCCTCTGCTCTACTGTGGTCAATAAAACTACCAATACCTGTTACATCTGTGTCTGCCTCCTGTGTACCGTAACAATTGCAACTCTATTTGGTATAAAAGTCTGTCTGTTAAGTTAACCCTCTGGAGTCTGAGGCTGATTTGGGGCTTGGAGAAGTTTTGACATGTCCTGACATTTGTGCTTTTTTCAGTTGTTCATAAACATATAAATGACAAAAGAGTCATTACACTGTATTCAGCACAAACTAGGCTACAATAATATGTGAGGAACATGTATGTACATGTTTGTATTTTTGAAGGAATAATGTTTATGCGTGGTTATTGAAAAAACAAAAAACTTAAGTCACTGAAATAAGGCCAAAAAGTAAGTTTTATAAGTTTTTGCTTCAGAATTATGTAAAAATTATGCTGCCTACTCCTTCATATAAAACAATATATTGATTTAGTCTTTGTAAGACACTTTTTGTCAAGAAACACAGTATGCGTGGAGGCGTGAATCTGCATGAATAATGGGCCATTTACACCTGAGAAGACAAAATAATCACATAATAATGACCTGAAATGACTTGCATATTAATGAGGCCTTTCAGTCAGGTAGGCTGTGAAAAAACCCTCTTTAATCATGTCTCAGCTCAATTTAAAATAATGGTATTCTATTATATTCTTTAAAATATAATGTATTTCTGTGATGCAAAGTGTCTGAACAATTATGTTACCTCTATGGCATTTCATATAGGCTTTTAGCTTAAAAGCATGCACATTTGGGGAAATATTGATGGATTCTTATATATATATATATATATATATATATATATATATATATATATATATATATATATATATATATATATATATATATATATATATATATATATATATATATATATATATATGTCAATTTTCTATACTGAGAAGTAATATTTATCGTCATCGCTTTGAGTGTTGGATACTGTGTTTTCAATTCATACTTGCAGCCGGTGGGCGCTCTCTGTGCACATTTAGTCCACAAATTATTCTAAAGAAGAAGAGGACATTTCAGGAATGGTGTTTTCAATTCATACTTGCAGCCGGAGGGCGCTCTCTGTACACCTATAGGCCACAAATTCATATAAAGAAGAAAAGGAACTAGGAACTAACGGCATGTCTTCTAGAGATCGCTAACCATGGCTTTAACATCCAAATAAACACTTTTCAAGACAATAAATACACGATTGAGACGATGAATGCATGTATTGCCTCTGAATTTGCGTCTGAATAGCCTTGGCTCCGTGGGCGTGGCTGCATTAGTGGATAATGAGCTGAATCACAGACTTCTGACATGGCTCTCTTTTCATACAGATTACATAAACACAGAATGTTTGTTTTCGATTTGACTTGCACGATTTAAAACCTGACATTTCAACGTTTCTTTAGACATAAGTGTCATTTTTTTGTCATTAGTATTCATAAGTTACAGTTCATTTTCTGAGAACTATCAGATTGGACTTCGTTCAGAGGGAGAGGAGAAATCACGCATGTTAGTTTTCTTTATTTTACAAAAAGCATAACATTGTGTTTTTACTCTGAGTGTACACAAATAAAAGAAGACATTCTATAGTTTCAATTGATATATTACTTATGTCTCTATGACAAGAAATGACAGAGTATTTTAAGTCTGTTTTGCTGCAATGTGAAAAAAATCCTGCAAAACGCGCCGGCGCGTTTTCAGACCTCAGGGAGTTAAAAACACAGTTGTTTAATCAATTAAAAATCTGCTCAAGGATTGTTGGCCAGCCTTTAGAGAAGTTATATGATACAACTTATAATAATCTGTTAAGATTGGTTAATAATATAATTTCTGATCCTAATCATGTCCTGCATAATGAGTTTGAATTATTACCATCAAATCGGAGGTACAGAATCCCAAGATTCAAAAAATTTAAACTGAAACATTTGTTTGTGCATCAGGCGATCCTTGAGCTAAATAAGACACTTAATCATAAATCAAGAGTACTGTAAATGTGCTGTGTTGTGTAGTGGGATGCAGTAAGGGTCGATGTTTTTTTTTTTTTTGTCTGTGTGGATTAAGTGATGTTGTGTAAAAGATGGTTGTTGCAAACATGGAAAATACTGTGATGTAAGAAAAATTTCAGACAAGTATAATATCATATCATATCATATCATCATAAATAAGATAGCTACTTAGCTCAACTAGAGCTAAAGGAAACCAAGCTCAAGGAAGCAAATGCATAAAATCAGACAAACAGTTGGTTTTAACACAAAAACTCACCTTGAGAGGCAAGCCACTCAGAAAATGTACTCAGTAAAAGCACCTTTTACTCTCTAAGCAAGAGGAGTACAAAGCCAAACTCCAGCGTGATACATAGGAGGCCTGCGAAGGCTACAACCTGTACACACGTGGTGTCAGCTAGTGGCAGTCATGACCCATTCATGGTGATGAGTCACATAGAAGCTCACACAACGCTGTGCCAGCATGCAGACTGAAAGGAGGCCCTGTTGGGGCCTTCGACCTCCATGAACACATGGCATCAGCCAGTGGTAGCTTCATGATTAAAACCAGCCAGCAGGCCAAGTACTTGAGAAAACCCTTAGGTAAGAGAAGTACACACTGCACCGCAGAACTCTACGAGAGGCCTGACCTAGGGCCTACTCATACAGAGGTGGGCGTGGGCGTGGGCGATGGTGGCGTGAGTCATAAGACAAGACTCAACTATGGAAAAACCAACAAAAGACAAAACCAACCCGGCTGGGCCAACACAGAGGCTACAAAGGAGGCCTGGCAAGGCCTACTACTTTTAGCACCATGTGGCTCCAGCCAGTGGTCATATACAAGACCCGAGCTCAAAAAAGGGACCAGCACTAAACCCTAAAGTTTACTGAGGGTAACTAGCTTACACAATCTGAGCTTAGGTGTACACATTCCAACAGGCAATGTACCCAGTACACATAATATGCTATCATGGTCTAAGGAAGGCCTGCAAGGCCTGCTACCTCAAACAACATGAGCATAAGCCTGAGGCAGTGCTAAACTAAGTGGGCAAACTCACGATCATAAACCAACAGCGCCCAGAAACAAGCTGTATCAAGAGAGAGACTACCAAAAGAGAGCCAACAATCTAACAGCATATGTAAAACAGCTGCTGTGGTCATGATCGACTGGGAGCTAGCAGAGATCATACTATTCTAACCAGAATAAGTCTCTCTACACTCAACCTGAGTGTGCAATCCAACAGGTGATGCACTCAGTGAAACACAAACCCTAACCTGGGAATACAACAAAACACCACGTTCATAGATAGAGGCTAATCACAGCCTGCTATCACAGAAACAGGCGCTAACCTGTGGCAGCACTAGAGTAAGCTCACATATATTCAGGGACGGACTGGGACTAAGAAACGGCCCTGGACTTTGACTAGGCCCGGCCCAAAGCAATCGGCGTGCGGAAACTCGACAACAACAACAATAACGCCTGGCATGAGTGTCACAAGACTTTAATTGTGGCTCATGATACTATACCATCCAAATTATAGCAATAGCACTGATGTTGACTAGATGTTGTGTTAAAAGCATATTAGATTAACTTGAATACTCATATAGCAGGGGTCTCAAACTCAAATTGCCGTTTCTGTGATTGCCACCTCATAGGAGGGCCATATTATCCTTCAACATTTCAGAAAATGTACTTCCTTTGCATTATTTCTCATTTACTTCAAATTTCATTAGGCCTACTAAAATATTTTTTATACCTATACTATAAATATCTTATTTACCATACTAAATGTAAACAGCAGTGTCTCTCTCATTGTTACAGAGTGTAATATAATTATATAATACTATTACTAATATAATACTATTAATTGAAATAGTCTGGTGCGACTTCTCACATCCAACAAGATATATAGAATAAAAAATCTGTAATTTAGGAACAAAACCAGCAACACTTGTGGCGTGGAGGGGTCAGAAATAAACAAAAAAACTGGAGCTATATATCAACTTTATTTTGCCAAAAAAATAAAAATCTTTCATTGTTACATACATTATTAGTTTTTAACATCTAGTGGAAGTATTTTCCCTTACTTTATGTTAGCTTAAATAACATTAAAATCTTGTACTGAACAACACTGTACTGAACAAATACAATCCCTGAATACATTTGTACACTCTTCTGTTTCTTGACAGACACCTGACAGCGCTTGTGCTCACACAGCTGAGAGACATTTGTCCAAGATGCCGTTTGAGCATCGGTAACGTTTAATGGCTGCATCGGACGCGTTTCGGTGGTTTAAATCGGCGCTCATGACTTAAAGTCGAGTGCTTTTACTGTAATTTAGGCAAGCGCGCTCATAATAGAAGCGATTGAGAGCGCGGCTCATGGTTGCATAGCAACAACAGACGCCACTGGAGCGAAAGCGCATTGGAAAGAAGGAGAATGCGGCGCGGCCGCTTATGTGACGCGATATGTGAATGACCCCTTAGAACGACGACTTTTTCTTTGCATATCAGACAGGTAGCAACTAGAGAATAATAATAATAATAATAATTTAGCGGGCCGGATTATGTTTTATTTTTGAGATCAGTTGCGGGCCGGTTAGAGGGGGTGGGCTAACGTCTTTGCTGCTTACTTGGTGGCCACGGCCAGTGCAGCTGGCATCCAACTTAAAGGTGCATTGCTGCCACCTACAGTACTGGAGTGTGAAACAGATTAGTGGGGGAAAAAAACAGATGATGACTGCGTGCGTGGCGAGTGGTGGGCCGGCCCGCCCCGGCAGTTCTGTGATTCTCCAGATCACACAGATGGCCAGTCCGCCCCTGCATATATTGAAAGTATGTAGGGCTAAAGCTTAGAACCCAAAGCAAATGCAAATGCTTTGTAATACATGCCATCCAAACAGGATAAATGATTTCAAAAAACAGATCTGAGATCTGTATTGAACCCTTGAGACCGAAAGCTAAAAACATTTAGCACCGTATGCTCAAACTTGAATATAATTCAAGGGGCTCATGTGAAGACATTATAAGCATGATAAAAGTTCTTAAAAGTGGGGCCTATCACCACTGCATAACTTATCTCCTCAAAGATAAGGGCCTACCACCTGGGAAAAACAGCACCAGGAAGGCTAATAACAGCCTATAACCTTAGCTGTTAACCTCAGCCATAGCACCTACATCTTCACATCGAAGGGGAAATGGGCATATGGCCCGCAACTCCCTCAGGAGGAGGCCAGAACTAGGAACTTTACAACCTCATGGGTATAGCAATAATAAGGGTAATGTAGCAAACAAACACCTAAACCTAGCTCTAGCCTAGCTGCTAGCTAAGGCCTACCGGGCCAAGCAAAGCTTGGGCTTCATTTTGAATCCTTCAAATATGAGGAGAAAATGAAGCACTGCAAGCAAACAGTGTCAGGCGGCCAATAAGCCATCCTGCACACAAATAACTGAAGCGACGAGTGCTAACTCAAACCAAACTAAAGTATTAGCTGAGAAGCTACTCTAACATAGGAGGCTACAAAATAGCGGCCATAAAGCAGCCTGCATGTTTTGAGAACTAGCCAACCTAATGCTAAAGTTATTTTGCCCAAAAGAACCCCTTCTAACTTTACTGTCTACATGCTCAGGAAAGCTATACAGGAAAAACAAGGTCTACACTTTTTATAAACCTTCCTGCGGCTTGTAGAACAAAGATTTTCCCTCCTTAATTTAATGCATGAAGAAGGATGAAATCAAAAGTTCTTTTAACTCTCTGAGGTCTGAAAACACGCCGGCGCGTTTTGCAGGGTTTTTTTCACATTGCAGCAAAACAGACTTAAAATACTCTGTCATTTTTTGTCATAGAGACATAAGTAATATATCAATTTAAACTATAGAATATCTTCTTTTATTTGTATACACTCAGAGTAAAAACAAAATGTTGTGCTTTTTGCAAAATAAAGAAAACTAAAATGATGTATGATCTGTCCTCTCCCTCTGAACGAAGTCCAATCTGATAGTTCTCAGAAAATGAACTGTAACTTAGTGAATACTAATCACAGAAAAATTACACTTATGTCTAAAAAAAATTTAAGATGTCAGGTATTAAATCATGTAAGTCAAATCAAAAACAAACCTTCTGTGTTTATGTAATCTGTATGAAAAGAGAGCCATGTCAGAAGTCCGTGATTCAGCTCATTATCCGCTAATGCGGCCACGCCCACGGAGCCAGCGCTATTCAGACGCAAATTCAGAGGCAATACATGCATTCATCGTCTCAATCGTGTATTTATTGTCTTGAAAAGTGTTTATCTGGATGTAAAAGTCATGGTTAGGGAGCTCTAGAAGACATGCAGTTAGTTCCTTTTTTTCTTTTCTTCTATAGATGAATTTTAGATGAGTTTTTGTTTCTTTAGCGCCCTCCGGCTGCAGTATGAATTGGAAACTCTATTCATGGAATAGCCTCTTCTTCTTTTAGATGAATTTGTGGACTAAAAATGCACAGAGAGCGCCCTCTGACTTCAAGTATGAATTGAAAACACCAGCGCTCATAGTAATGACAATGAATATTAAATAAATATAACTCCTCTGTATAGAAAATTGACATAAGCATATGAGAATCCAATATTTCTCCAAATGTGCATGCTTTTAAACTAAAAGCCTATATTCAGACTCTTTGCATCACAGAAATACATTATATTTTAAAGTATAATATAAAACCATTACTTTATATTGTAATAATATTTTTCTGTATGTTTCATATATCATGATGAGCTTGAGACATCACAGAAGGTTTTTTTCACAGCCTACCTGACTGAAATGCCTCATTAATATGCAAGTCATTTCAGCTCATTACTATGCAATTCTTTTGTCTTCTCAGGTGAGAATGGCCCATTATTCAGTGGTGATTCACGCCTCCATGCATACTGTGTTTCTTGGCAAAAAGTGTCTTACAAAAACTAAATCAATATATTGTTTTATATGAAGGAGTAGGCAGCATAATTTTTACATAATTTTGAAGCAAAAACTCTAGTCTACAACCTCCAATACCCTAAAGTATTGTAAACACAGATTTACTATACTTTTTTTGGCCTTATTTCAGTGACTTAAGTTTTTTGTTTTTTCAATAACCACGCATAAATGTTATTCCTTCAAAAACACAAACATGTACATACATGTTCCTCACATATTATTGTAGCCTAGTTTGTGCTGAATACAGTGTAATGACTTTTTCCATTAATATGTTTATGAACAACTGAAAAAAGCACAAATGTTAGGGCATGTCAAAACTTCTCCAGGCCCCAAATCAGCCTCAGACTCCAGAGGATTAAGCCTAAAAGCACTTTCACTATGAAGCCAGAAGGCGGCCTTTAGAAAAAATATTATCAAAAGGCCAGCCGACAGCCTAACGGTAAAAGAACCGCCTGAGCAAGCAGAAAGATCTCAAACTCAGGAGGCGGAGGAAGAAGGGGCGAGGACAAATGCAATGTTGACCCCGCAACGAGAGGGAATTGATCACAGATGCTATTGGTGTACGTGATCAATAACCTCCTCAGACCTGCTTCTTCCTCCTCGAGTCCAGCCATCTCTGCACCTGCTCTGAAAAGAGGAGGTGCCTGAGCGGCCATACTGGACCTCTGGTCCTGTCTCAGAGCCTTGCTCAAGATGGGCCAGCCTCCTGAAAAACTACATGCTCAGAAAAACTATACAGGAAAACAAGGTCTTATTTTAAAAACATAAAATAGACCCATCTCATATTCCTGCGGCTAAAAGACGGAAGATCCGAAGATTCTAGAAAAAGGATAGAATCTAGGATTCTTTTAAGCCTAAAAGATCCTCTCATTATCAAACCGAAAAAGTGGGCCGACAGAAATAATAACTATGGGCCCAGCCATCAGTCTGATCATAAGAAATATCTGAGCATGATATAAAATATATATATACACATGCATATAAATACATACTATATATATATATATATATATATATATATATATATATATATATATATATACACACACACACACACAATAATATATATATATATATATATATATATATATATGGGAGGTGAAAGAAGAAGAGGAGAGGGATAGATATAAATCGCCCTTAAAATAGCTGGGGGATCGATTACAAACGCAACGGTGTTTACAATCGATCACCCATTACTCTCCCTTCTTCCTCCTCCCGTCTGTCTGGCTCAGATCCAAATTTGAAGAGCCAGGGGATTTTCCATGCCCTCCCGATCTCAAACGCGGAGATCAGGAGAGAATGGAAAGTCTATGGGAGCTGCAATATTCATGGACAGAAAGGAACCGTTCGTCAAGCCGTCAGCGCGCGGCCCCTTTCTTAACGCGCACTCACGGCAGCTGCAGCCCGCCAAAAAGCGCGTCCCAAAAACACAGCAGCTCCACATACCCAGCGGCCAGAGGAGCGCTCGCAATCGGACGCAGTGACGTCAAATACGAACGTCATCCAGCCACTCATCTTCATCGGCCCTGGGGAAGCCTAGAGAGAATACAATTCTCTCAAACTTCCCAACGAGCTCACCCAAGTAATATAAACCATGATCCAACAATTTCTCCAAATATATACTCTTGCCTTTAATTGTAATAAATTCGTTATTCAAAATTTTCATTCTGTGAGGAGAAATTATGTACAAAACACATGCTAAGAGGGCTTGGTCATGAAATTTAGACAATTTTATGGGTAATTTGGCAGGCAAAAAATTACAGGATAAAAGAAAATTAAGACCACCCACTTTCTTAAAAACATTATGAGGAATGAAAAACCAAATAGAATCAGGATCACCAATACACTTTTTGATCCAATTGATCTTAAAATTATTATTTATATCCACATAGTCCAACATTTCAAAACCTCCTTCAGGTTTCTTCCCTGCTAATATAGATTTAACATGGTGGTGTTTGTTTTTCCAACAAAAATTAACCAGCAACCTATTAATTTCTTTACAGGTAGAATCCTGAGCGAATAAAGAAAGGCCAGGAAAAATAAACCTAGACAAACCTTCTGCCTTCGATAACAGAACTCTTCCTAAAGTTGACAAATCTCTCCGTAACCAATTATCAAAAATCAATTTTGTTTTCTTAATTTTGTTGTTAAAATTAAATTGCTGCCTAACTGACAAGTCTTTAGATATATAAATACCTAAATACTTGACACAATCCTTTACTGGAATGTTAAACATTGATTGTTCAGATGAGTCGTGTACAGGAAGAATTTCACATTTAGTGAGGTTTAAACAGAGACCTGAGGCATCAGAAAAAGTCTGAACTAATTTAATTGCCTTACTGACGTTACGTGAGGCTGTAGTAAAGACGAGGCATTCACGGAAATCCACAATAATGGGTATTTTAATACACAAAGGAGCAGACATACAACCAAACACTTCTAACTAACAATAAGAACAGACCGGGAATGAAGGGAGTGAGTCCATTATAAAGGGAGTGCAGATGACCAGGAACAGGTGCAGGAAATCCATGATGATGGGAGATGACAAGGAAGTGAGTGCAGGTGTGGCAACAGGAGGATCATGGAAGATGGAGTCCAGGAACAGAGGGAACTGTGACCAACTGATTTGACTCTTTTTAAAAAAAAAGTTGTATCATCAGCTAATTGTGAAATTTTTATTTCTTTATTAAATAATGTTATACCACAAAAACCTGGGTTTTTAACTATACTGATTGATAACAGCTCCACTACAATCAAAATAAAAAAAGGGGGAAATTGGGCAACCCTGTCTTACCCCTCTCTTAATAAAAAATCTTCTAGAAGTATTAGTTTGTTTAATAATTGAACTATTAATGCCTCCATAAAACATTTGAACCGTTTGAATGAATTTGCTACCAAAGCTGAAAGCAATAAAAAATTGTGCTCTATTGTGTCAAACGCCTTATAAAAGTCGAGAAACAAAATGAGTGCATCTGGATTAACAAAGTGATTATAATCTAACAAGTCTAATACAAGCCTAATGTTGGAACTAATGTGACGTTTAGCCATAAATCCTGTTTGAAATTCACTAATTATGTTTTGTAAACCTTTTCAGTCTGGTTGCATATACTAAAGCTAAGATTTTAAGGTCAACATTTAATAAAGTAATTGGTCTCCAATTATCAGTAAGTAAGGGATCTTTATCAGGTTTTAGAATTAAGCTAATAACACCTTGTTTCATTGTTGTGCTCATTTCTTTATTTTCTAAGCACTCTTTATACATGCCATATAAAGCATTTTCTATCAGTTCCCAAAAGGCACAGTAAAATTCAACAGTTAACCCATCTGTTCCTGGGGCTTTGCCTTTTTTTTATGGAAAAAAGAGCTTTAGAAATTTCAGCTTTAAAAATATCTTCCTCACATAAATCTCTATAATCATTAGAAGCTACTGGAACAAATTATTCAACTGTATGTAAAAATGTACTTATTTTTCCATCATCAGTATGTGAAGTATATAGTTTTTCATAAAAAGAATATACAAAGGATGCTACATCTGAAGGGTTACTGGAAATCTTTTCATTTATTTTTAAAGATGAGATAGAGTTTCTTGCATAATTTCTTCTTTCTAGAGAAAAAAAATAACTAGTATTTTTTTCTCCTTCCTCAAACCATTTGGCCCTTGACCTCACATAGGCTCCTATAGCTAAATCTGAATACAGATGATCTATTTCTAGATTGAGTTTATGTATTTTAGTATTTTCATCTTCTGACAGAGTGTTTTTTTTAAATTAAAGTGTTAAGTTCTTCTGTTATTTGTTATTCAAATTTTGAATTTGTTTTTCTTTGCCCCTTCTCATAGCAGTGGCATAGCCAGAATTTTATGTTTGGGGGGCCCCATATAAAAATGAGGGGGCCTCTATATATATATATATATATATATATATATATATGTGTGTGTGTGTGTGTGTGTGTGTGTTTTATGTGAAAGTTAACTTTATACAGATGCTGCGGTAGCCGCGATCAAAATGAGTAAACAACATTTGAAACTAAGCTTAAAATAAACATTGTATCTGTAATACTGAAATGCCTCTCAGACATTCAAGTGCAGCTCCTATCTCTTTGAATGGGGAAACATCAAATTCTCCAAAGCTGTTTGCCAAGCTTTCGATTAAATTTAATATTTGAAACCACCAATGAAGTCTGACAACAACTGTCTCATAAATGTTGTTTCTAAATGCTCAAATCATGACAAAAAAAAAAATGTATTTTTCAGGCTGGATCAAACTAATGTGCTTTCTCCCATTCAAAACAATACGAGTGATGCATCTTGTGTTATTCTACAGTCTTTGTTATATCAAAGACTTTATATGCAACACCCTTAAGTCATGCCCATAGGTAAGGGGAAACCATGCCTTAAGTCTCATACTTAAGGGAAAAACTTGAGGTGTTTTACACAACTGGGCACTGGAGAAGTAAATATCCCAATTCAGTAGAAAAATTGCTCCTCTTTATAATGTAATGATCATGTCCAACATACTGTATGTTGTGATTTTCTGTTTATACCTCTCTTGTAATAGTGTCTAAACCATAAGCTACTAAAACATATTTAAATCAGTTCATGTGAGTTCAGTGGTTCTACCTTAATATTGTAAAGCAACGAGAATAGTTTTTGTGCACCAAAAGAACAAAATAATGACTTTTCAACAATATAGCAATGGGCAATTTCAAAACACTGCTTTGGAGCTTTGCAAATTGAATCAGTGTGACTCGGAGTGCCAAAGTCACATGATTTCAGCAGTTTAGCTGTTTGATAGGAGATCCAAGTCACTGATTCGATTCGCAAACCTCCGAAGCAGTGTTTTGAAATCGGCCCATCACTATATTGTTTTTAGTACCTTTATGGATCTTCAGAGAGGAAATGTCATTGCTTTGAATGCAGGCCTCACTGAGCCATCGGATTTCATCAAAAATATCTTAATTTGTGTTCCAAAGATGAACGAAGGTCTTACGGGTGTAGAACAACATGAGGGTGAGTAATTAATGGCAGAATTTTCATTTTTGGGTGAACTAACCCTATAACCTGGGGAATTTTGGAAATATTCCAATTTAGAAACTTAATAGGAATTTATGGGAATTTAGGAGATTTTATGGGAATTAACTGGAAATTTTGGGAAATGTATATAAATGTAAAATATTTATATAAAATGTATCAATACAAACATAAATATAAACATTTTGTTTGGTCATAACATGAAAAACATTTATTTTTCACATTCAATTAATTTTAATTTAGTAATATGTAAATTAATATGTAAAATAATAAATAATATGATTTGATACTCAGTTATTATCAATGTTGGAAACATTGTTGTCCTGCTTAATTTAATTTTTTTTTTTTTTTTTGGAACCTGTAATACTTTTTTCAGGATTCATTGATGAATAAAAAGTAAAAAAAAAAAAAAAAAAAAAAAACAACAGCATTTATTCAAAATAAATCTTCTCTAATCTTTTCTAACAATTCCACTTTAATATAACTTTTTATCAATTTCACACATAGTTGATGAATAAAAGTATTAATTGCTTTCAAAAAAAGAAAAAAAAATGACTGACCCCACAATTTTGAATAGTAGTGTATATTGTTACAAAAGATTTTTAATTTAATTAAATGCTGTTCTTAATATTTGCATTCATCAAAGAATCCTGAAAAAAGTATCACAAGTTATAAAAAATATTAAGCAGCACAACTGTTCCCAACATTGATAATTGATTGTTAAATTAGCATATTAGAATGACTTCTGAATTGATTGATTGATTGATTACTTTATTAATCCCTAGAGGGGAAATTAACTTGTCACAGCAGCACAACATACTACAATAAATACAATAGATACAAAAACTGCCCCCAAAAACCGTACCAAGCACAACATATCAAACACAAGTCATGATCACAATTGATTAAATAATCTCACAGCAGTTGGGAAAAAAGACCTTCTATAATGCTCCTTAGAGCAACGTGGATAGATAAATCTGTTACTAAATGAACTTCACATAGCCTGCACTGTATCATGGAGGGGCTGAGATACACACTTCATGATATAAGACAATTTCCCTACCATCCTTGTTTGCACAATTTCATCCACCGAGGGCAAAGAGCACCATATAACTGAGCTTGACTTTCTTATCAGTTTGTCAAGTCTGTTTTTGTCCTTCACAGAAATCCCCCCACCCCAGCAAACCACGGCATAAAAAATGTCACATAATGATCACGTGACACTGAAGACTGGAGAAATTATGCTGAAAATCCAGCTTTGCATCACAGAAATAAATTAAATGTTAATGTATATTAAAATAGAAAACCATTATTTTGGATTTAGTTATATTTCACAATATTACTGTTTTAATATTTTACTGTTTATATATTTAGATATCACTTATAGTACACTATGAGTTCAAATGTCCTATAAGTGGTATCTAAATACATTTTTTAAATACAGAGATAGTATATTAAAAGCACATTTTAGTTCATATTTCATGCTGTATTTCATTTATGTATGGGAAGAAGGAGGTGGGAACCGGCGAATGTTTAACATAACTTTAATATATAAAAATAACAAAACTAAAGTAATACTGGCAAACCCTCACGGAAGTCTGCTGGCCACACAAACATAAAAACCGTAAAAGTAAAATCCAGGCCTGGTCCTCTCTCGTCCTTCACGGTCATCGCTCCTCCTTTTATGCTTCCAGAGCTCCTCCGTGAGAGATTCGAGGCCGATGCAACACGCAGCTGATGCTCATTATCACTCATGTCACCGGCCTCACACCATTCCCTCACGGCTCTCTTCCACCCTGCTTGTCACACTAGTGATGAGCGATTTCAAAACACTGCTTCATGAAGCTTGAAAGCTTTACAAATCTTTTGTTTTGAATCAGTGGTTTGGAGCGCCAAAGTCATGCGATTTCAGTAAACTTCACTACATCATAAGTGTGTCGAAATTTCAATGGTTCACGTGACTTTGGCAGTTTGATACGCGCTCATTTTGGCAGTTTGATACGTGCTGATTTTCATTTTTGGATGAAATAACACTTTAACTCGAGAAACGCGCCGCCGCATTTTGCAGGATTTTTTTCACATTGCAGCAAAACAGACTTAAAATACTCAGTCATTTTTTGTCATAGAGACATAATTAATATATCAATTGAAACTATAGAATATCTTCTTTTATTTGTATAACATAAAATGTTGTGCTTTTTGCAAAATAAAGAAAACTAACATGATGCGTGATCTGTCATCTCCCTCTGAACGAAGTCCAATATGATAGTTCTCAGAAAATTAACTGTAACTTAGTGAATACTAATCAGAAAAAAATTAGACTTATGTCTAAAGAAACGTTGAAATGTCAGGTTTTAAATCGTGTAAGTCAAATCGAAAACAAACATTCTGTGTTTATGTAATCTGTATGAAAAGAGACACATGTCAGACGTCTGTGATTCAGCTCATTATCCGCTAATTCGGACACGCCCACGGAGAGAGCGCTATTCAGACGCAAATTCTGAGGCAATACATGCATACATCGTCGCAATCATGTATTTATTGTCTTGAAAAGTGTTTATCTGTATGTTAAAGCCATGGTTAGCGACCTCTGGAAGACATGCCGTTAGTTCCTGGAATGTCCTGTTCTTCTTTAGACGAATTTGTGGACTAAAGGTGCACAGAGCGCCCTCCGGCTGCAAGTATGAATTGAAAACACCAGTGCTCATAGTGATGACAATGAATATTAATAAATATTGACATAAACATATGAGAATCCATCAATATTTCTTCAAATGTGCATGCTTTTAAGCTAAAAGCCTATATGAAATACCATAGAAGTAACATTATTGTTCAGACACTTTGCATCACAGAAATACATTATATTTTAAAGTATATAATAGAAAACCACTATTTTAAATTGTAATAATATTTCACAGTATTGCTGTTTTTTCTGTATGTTTGATATACACCATGATGAGCTTGAGACATGATCACAGAAGGTTTTTTCACAGCCTACCTGACTGAAAGGCCTTATTATTATGCAGGTCATTATGCAGGTCTTTGTCTTCTCAGGTGCGAATCACAGCATTATTCATGAAGATTCACGCCTCCACACATACTGTGTTTCTTGACAAAAAGTGTCTTACAAAAACAAAATCAATATATTGTTTTATATGAACAAGTAGGCAGGATCATTTTTCACTTTGAAGCAAAAACTCTAGTCTACAACCTCCAATACCCAGAAGTCTTGTGAACACAGGTTTAATATTTTTTTTGGCCTTATTTCAGTGACTTAAGTTTTTTTTTTCAATAACCATGCATAAACATTATTTTTTCAAAAACACAAACATGTGCATACATGTTCCTCACATATTATGGTAGCCTAGTTTGTGTTGAATACAGTGTAATGACACTTTTGTCATTAATATGTTTATGAACAACTGAAAAAAGCACAAATGTCAGGGCATGTCAAAACTTCTCCAGGCCCCAAATCAGCCTCAGACTCCAGAGGGTTAATAAATGTGACATCATTCTCTGACAGGGCTCTTTATAGCAGCCCACTTGAATAAAAGAAATGCCTGTGAATGTCTTCCTTTTTAGGTCTTTTCTGTTCATTGACTCTCAATACACCGTAACAGCTAAAACGAACAAATTCAATAGATTTGACAATGAAACAAAACAATTTGCTATTATATGCAGTGTTGGGGAAGCTACTCTGAAACTGTAGTTTGACAAGCTACAAGCTACTCATGAATTAAAGTAGTTAAACTACAGTCAAGCTACCCCTTTGAAAAAGTAGTTAGATACTCTACAACTTACTATCAAAAAGTAGCTAGCTACATTGAAACTACTTTTTTATGTTTTTTTATTTTTTTTAAATGACATACCATATTACAAATAACTGGATAACTGTTAATGAAGAATGTTTAAGTAAGATGTTTGGGGTTTAAACAAAGCAATGCACTACAATTATGATTTCAAAGCATAGTGTTTTATTTTGTAAACTATATAAAAAAATACAATACTCAAATGTTTATAGGCTACTCAAATGTCAATACTCCTATATCTCACACTGACTCTCTTTGCACGCTTTATATATATTAAAATTCTGAATGTATTATAAGTTTTGTTTTTCATGCGAGAGGACCGACGACCAATTGCACTCTGCAGTTTCAGAAGTGATTTCTAGCCTAGAAATGCAGGATTCACGCTCAAAATTGCTACCATAACTATAACACGGGACAAAAATGTGTAATAATAAAAATAAGCATAAATGCAGACTAGAAAAATATTAGAATTTTTGTATCAATATTTTTTTTATTATTTATTCCAATTATTTGTAAAATGACTTAACATCTTAAATGTCTCTACGCGAATCATGCGCTTCTCGCGTGAACATTCCGAGCAACCGATTTTATTAGATCAGCGCACTAAGCTATGTTGTTGTTTTCTGTTCAGTTGACGAATGCTTTGCCAATGCAATGACTCATAACACCGCGTTAGTGATCTTATGTTCATTATAAAACTGGCGGGACATATTAGGCTATGGCGGGTCACCACTGCAATAATATAGTTTGCATACATTTGATATAGACTGCAATAAAGCAGAATAATCCATTTAAAAAGGCTATTATTCACCTGTATGTGCTTGAAGTCTTCGGCACAGACAGCATTTTAATCATGTTTATAACCTTTAATAATCGATTCGTGCAGTGTGAACCCACTCCTGTCCTTTACATAATCAGGCGATCTCTTCTCGATGAACTGCTGACGAACTTATAAAGCCGCAAGATGTGTTATATAACAATAGATGGCAGTAATGCATGATTTTAGTTCGTGATCTGAAGACGCTGTGCTGCTTCATGAATGAGCTCATTAGAACGCAACACAAAACGGAATGTAGCTTGTAGCTTTTGGTTGCGCTACACCGCTACTTGCTGGAAAATGTAGTAACTACTGGAAAAGCTACACTGTTTTAGAAGTAGCTGAACTACATACAAGCTACTGAAAAATGTAGTTAAACTAGTAGCGCCGCTACATGTAGTTAACTACTCCCCAACACTGATTATATGACAAAACAACCTCAATTTACTCATGAATCAAATTAGATCAACTGAATCAGCATAACGATGGCAATTATATACAAAATATAAACACATAAAATTAACATTACTGACCTTGTGCCCTTATCAACCAGATACTAAACAATACAAAAACCAGATACAAAAACAAAAACTACATGTACTAATTTTACATTAAAACTCTGTGACTATTAAATAAACTCAAATGAAGGAAAAATATATATATATATATATTTTTTTTTTAAAAACTAAGAATTAAACTATTTAAATAACGGAGGGTTATTTATACTATTGTTATGTGATTTTTACAGTTGGCTTTCAAATAATTTTGAAGTTAGGACATCAGTTGGGTTGTCCTAAAGTTAAGACAGTTTTCAAGTGTTTTTGTTCAGTTAGGATGCTTCTGTAATACCCTTTTCCTATCCATAGTTAAGCAGGACAAATCATGCTGGAACTACAGCTTCACGTCCTGAATGGTGTGCTAGCTGTCAATGGCTTGATATATCAAAAAGCTTTTAAAAACTTATTGGCTTAACGATTATCTGAGTCTGATGGAGACAATGTACTGAATGCTCTGGAAGGAATTAGATACTAGATATTAATAATTAGATATTAATAATTTAGAAACTTTTAAATGGAAACCGAGGTGTTAGGGGTGGGAGATATACCAGCAGACATGGTTAACCATAGAAATTAGTCAAGCAGTAGAGATTTTGTGGTTATCTATTGGAGTTACATTCACGTGAATTTGTAGTGAGCCAAGAACTTTTTTTTTTATTATGTTAGTTAGGCTAGTAGCAATATTGGTTGCAACTGGTGTTGAAAATTAAATTAAGATAAGATAATGCACTTAAGAGATTCTGTAAAAGCTTTTGTCCTATATGAATTTCTGACTGAAATTGCCAAACAGATAAGATAGGATTCTAAAGTTAAGATCTTTCTGTAATATGCCGAAGAGTACAGGCCCGGTTTCACAGACAGGGTTTAGCCTAAGCCAGGATAAGGCCTTAGTTCAATTAGAGTAATTAAGTAGCTTTTATAAATGTTCAGTAGAAAACACATTACTGGTGTGCAACTTGAGACAAATCAAAGGCACTTAAGATATGTCAGGACTAGTTGCTTTCATTTAAAACAGCTTAAACATGCATTTTAGTCTAGGACTAGCTTAAGCCTTGTCTGAGAAACTGGGGGTAAGTGTTATTTTATGTGTTACTGAGGGAAAGACCTGTAAGTGTTAAATATTCAGTTTTGAAGAGAGAGACAGAGTGTGAATGTGTGTGTGTGAGTTTTTGTGTGTGTGTAGACGTACATTTGCGTACTCCTGCTGTAATCCTGATCTCTCCTCCATGATCCACACTAGAAAACACACACAGTGACACAGTTAATCAGTAAACACACACACTCTCTCTCTCTGCGCAGATTTTGGGAGTGGAGGGGCGGAGGTGGCGTGAAAGTGTGTTGCGGAATGAGTGAGTTTCTGTCTTTTTTCTCTAAAACTTTCCTTTCTTTGTGATCGTTTATAAGTGTTTTTGGAAGGAATTTTAAAGTTTCAGCTGTGTAGGAAAGAAAGTCTTTTTGGAAGTTTATAAGTTGAGAAAGCTGGCTGTCAGCATTTGCTGGCCAGGAGTCTTCAACACCAGCGATGGCGGTGGCCTCAGATAAAGTGGCGTTTGAGCGACAATGGCAGTGATGTCTAGCACTCATTGAAGTATATGCGCGAGACATCACTGCCGTAGTCAGAGTGCGATCAGACCTCACTAAACGAGTGCTGAACGCAGTTGGACATAGTGGTGTTTTAGAGGTAAAACATGATATAAATACTGTTCGTTTTCTCACACAAACCGATCGTTTCGTGTCTTAGGACATCAATGTGTCATCACGAGCCACAGGGTTTAATTTGGATTTGTCTATGCATATTTTTTGACTCATAAATTGCGTTACCATTCACTCACATTATTTGACTGCCAGATGGCAACAGTTGGAGTTAAAAATCCTCATTTGTGTTCTACTAAAGAAACAAAGTCACCTACATCTTGGATGCCCTGGGGGTAAGTGAACTATCCCTTTAAGAATCGGTACAACTTCAGTAGAGGAGGACTATTATTCTGCTGTGCGGAAGTTGCTTTTAGATGTATTTACACAATTTAATGCTGCTCAGAGAGGTCCATAAATACATTCTCACAGCAGAGCAAATTATGCAATGACATTAATTTTATGTTTTATACAAAATGCTTTCAATACAGAAATACGAAATAAATTACAAGATGAAACGCAAAATGAAATATCGCTAGTAGGTGGTAGCAAGTCACTGTGTTAATGAATGAGTCATTTTATCCAATCGATTCACTCGAAACACTGATTCATTCGGTAATAAAAAGACTGTATGGCTGGTGAATCACTCAACCGATTTGTTCAAACTCAGATTCATTCACTTCATTAAATTCAGTTAACTACTATAGGCTACTCTGCACCTTATGTTGTGAGCCGCACAATGATCTGTGACTTTGCTTTAGAAATTTAGCTGGCAGAAAAAATAAAACATTGTTTGAGGGACATCAATTAATACTTAGTGTTAATGAAATAATCTCGGTGTATTGCTGATCTGCACTTGAACTTCACTACAATGTAAATACATTCTCTCTGCGCTGTTCAGTGAGTCACGTATTTTTGGCACACAGATTTCAAGAGTTGATCAGCTAAAAAAAAAAAAAGGCTGTGTGCCAAATAGGCTAGTGGTAGTTTTGACAGTAGATGCAATGTAAATTAATTAATATTTAATATGATAAACTAATTCCACCACACTCAAATGTATGTGTAGGCAGAAGAAAGTAATGGCCTGTAGGGTTTGTGTCAATCTGGTTGTTTGGTGAGAAATAGACCTAGATGAAATGTCCAAGTTAAGAATCCATACAATTGTAACTGATGAACAATTCTGTTGCATGGAACTGAGAAAGAGCTGCTGACAGCAGCTTTGATCTTCACTGTAAATACATTCTCTCCACACTGTCCAGTGCGTCGCGCAGCTCCAGCAGGTATTTTTAGAGTTGGTCAGCTAAATAAAACAGCGGTGTGCCAAATACATAGGCTAGGAGTAGTTGTTAGAGTAGATGCCATGTAAATTAATATTTAATACGATAAATTAGTATTTCACAGCACACAAATTTATGCGTGTACAGAAGAAAGCTCTGTCTAGGCTCTGCCCTGGCACGGGTTGTGTCGAGCCATTTATTAGTCTGGCTGTTTGATGAGAATGAGATTAAATGTAGTAGCAATAAACTCTGTAATAATCCGTACAAATGTATTGCATAGATATAGGCTACTATATTCTGGGACAATCGTGCTCGGGCTTGGTTCAAGACAACGTGCCTAGTGTAAGTACACCCTTATTTGAGACATATTTACACTTTGTTAAAATTGTGAGCAAATAATTAATTCTTTCATTTTACCAATCAATACATTGAGTAAATCAGATCCATGACTCTGGCGTCTTTACTCCTCTTCTAGTCACTGGACATTAATTGGGTAAATAGTCTTCTAAGGTGATTTTGAACTGTAATAGTTATCAGTGCATACTACAGTCTTCAATACCATATGTCATTATGTCCTTTATTAGTATTAGAGCCATGCATTTGAATGTCTTGCGTTGATATTCTGTATTGTACTGGATTTTTGCATGTACCTATATGTTACTATAATTTTAATAACTAAATATGTCTTTATTTGAAGTTTATATATTAGATGTTTATGCTATCATGGCGTTTATGTAAATTACCTCAAGCAGTTATGGGTTTGAATAAGTTTACCATTTCTAATCAATAGGTGATGGTATAAGATTCCATTGTTCTTTAAATGCTTTATTTCTTTCATAACATTTAACTTGATAATTTTTTCAAAGATTATGTAAACCGACATAAAAAAAAAAGTCTTATACTTGGGACTTGTAAAAAAAAAAGTCTTATACTTGGGACTTGTACGTTTATTTATACATTTATTCTCTTTCTATTGTAAACCACACACACACACACGCACCATTTATATTTCTGTATTTGTGGGCAGTGGGCAGATGGGCAGATGTCTTATCTGTCTCATCTGCACGGGAAGTGGACGCTCCCGCCCTCCACAAGTCTCCTGCTGCCTTGCAGGTTGGCTTTGGTAAGCCAAAGGCTAAGGGAGTAAACCCTGAAATGCAATCCGGAGTGGAGCCCCTAAGGCAGTTGGATGATGTACTACATCCCCTTCTGGCAGCTCCTTGGCCTGGAGAGGGATGGGCTCCGCCAGGTGACTTTTGCCCAAGACACGCTGAACATGTTGAACAATTTTCTGAGTACCATACCGGATCGGTCTTCGCCCGGGTTAACAAGGGCCGCACCTACCATTGTCCATCAGGATGGAGGCGACAAATGTGCTACTGATGAAACCTCTAAGAAGATTAGAGCAAGAGACAACATTGCCATCGCAACTTGGAACGTCAGAACGTTGGCACAGCTAGGAAGACTCCAGGAGTTGACACATGAGCTCAACAATTACATGTGGCACATTGTAGGACTTTGTGAAGTCAGATGGAAGGGAATAGGAGAACATCAAACCGAGGATGGGCATGTACTATATTATAGTGGAGAGCTTAACAAATCCATATATGGAGTAGGCGTCTTGATAAACAAAGCCATCAAGGGATCTGTGCTTGAGTGCCGCCCCATTTCTAGTAGACTCCTTTCCATCAGACTAAAAGCATCCCCCTTTAATATCACAATTATTCAAGTTTATGCACCAACAAGTGATCATGATGATGAAGAAATAGAGAAGTTCTATACGCAGCTCCAGAATATCATATACACCGTTAGCAAGACAGATATCCTCATCATCCAAGGAGACTGGAATGCAAAGGTAGGCAAAGAGGCAAGGAAAGTCTGGAAAGATCATTGTGGTCCTTCTTGCAACGAAATTACAAACGAAAGAGGGAGACGACTGCTGGAGTTTGTCAGCTATAACAACCTGGTATTAGCTAATACCCTAGGTGAACATAAAGCTTCTCGACGCTGGACATGGCACGCACCGGATGGAGTTCATCACAACCAGATTGACTATATACTGGTCCAAAATCGTTTCCGTTCTGGCATTAACAGAGCAAAAACAAGGACATTCCCAGGGGCTGATGTGGGGAGTGACCACGACCTGGTGATAATGAACTTCCGAGTGAGGTTGAAGAAAATCTCTAAACCAAAGAACGGCAGGATTAAGTTCAACCTTGAACGACTTACCGACCCAAAAATCTGTGAGTCTTTTCGAGCCACAATTGAAGGAAGACTTGCACCTCTCCTAATGATTGATGAGGATGCTGAAGTTATGACAACTACATTCAACACAGTCATGAATGAAACGGCCAAAGACATCATGGGCCTCCATAGCTCAAAGAACAAACCTTGGGTTACAGAAGAGATTCTTGAAATGTGTGACATTCGGAGAAATCTCAAAAACTGCAGGCACACAACTGGGGCATCAGAATACCACGAAATCAATAAAAAGATCAGAAAAAGCATGAAGAAGGCTAAAGAAGACTGGATAGGACAACAGTGCACAGAAATAGAGAATACTTTGATAAAGAACAACAGCAGAAAAGCATTTCAGATTGTGAAAGACCTAACCAAACAAAAACAATCAAAAGTCTGCACCATACTAGGTAAAGAAGGGAAATGCCTCACAGAAGCAAGTGACATTACAAGCAGATGGACTGAGTACTGTCAAGAACTCTATAACCATCAGATAAAAGGAGACCCAGAAGTGATTGAGGTTCCAGAGTCCTTAAATTATGACAATTTTCCCATTCTCCAAGAAGAGGTTGAGGCAGCAATAAGATCACTGAAGAGTGGGAAGACAGCTGGAGTTGACAACATTCCAGCTGAACTCATCAAGAAGGGAGGGGATCCAGTGATAGAGATACTAACTAAAATCTGCAATAAGATCTGGCAGACAGGTGAATGGCCAGAAACATGGACACAATCACTAATTATAACCATACCCAAGAAAGGTAATCTTCAGTTGTGCCAGAACTACAGAACTATCAGCCTGATCAGCCATGCTAGTAAAGTGATGCTCAAGATTATCTTGAATAGGCTACAGCCTCAGGCAGAAGAAATTATTGCGGAAGAACAGGCTGGTTTCCGCAGAGGGAGAAGTACCATAGATCAAATATTCAATCTTAGAGTCCTGTGTGAAAGTACTCGCAACACCAACAAGACCTGTATCATGTCTTTATAGATTTTAAAAAGGCTTTTGACAGAGTCTGGCATGATGCTTTATGGGCAACCATGAAGAAGTACTACATGGGACAAAAGATAACTAACACCATCAGACAGCTGTATGAGAAGGCCAGCAGTGCAGTAATCACCCAGGGCACTATGGGACAGTGGTTCCGCACAACAGTAGGTGTACGGCAAGGTTGCCTTCTGTCACCCACACTCTTCAACATATACTTAGAGCGCATCATGAGTGAGGCCTTAGAGAACCACTGTCAGCATTGGAGGAAGAATCAGAATCAGAATCAGAATCAGAAAGAGCTTTATTGCCAGGTATGTTGTTTACACATACTAGGAATTTGTTTTAGTGACAGAAGCTCCACAGTGCAACAGAGTAACAGCGACAAGACAAGACACATAATAAAAAGAATAAAATAATAATATACAAATTTACAAGATAGACAAAGTGCAAAAAAAGCAAAAGACAATATATATTATAGACAATTGTATGTACAATTATGTGTGCAAATTGAGATATAAATAAGTGTTTTAAGTAAATAATATGTAATAGTGTTGTGTGTTCCGTGTTTGTCAAGTGTTCATGAGATGGATTGCTTGAGGGAAGAAACTGTTCCTGTGTCTGGTCGTTCTGGTGCTCAGGGCTCTGTAGCGTCGACCGGATGGCAACAGTTCAAAGAGGGAGTGTGCTGGATGTGAGGGGTCCAGAGTGATCTTCTTTGCCTTTTTTCTCACTCTGGATAAGTACAGTTCTTGGAGAGTGGGGAGGGTTGTGCCAATGATTCGCTCAGCAGACCGGACTACCCTCTGTAGTCTTCTGAGGTCAGATTTGGTAGCTGAGCTGAACCAGACGGTAATTGAAGTGCAGAGGATGGATTCAATGATGGCAGAGTAGAACTGTTTCAGCAGCTCCTGTGGTAGGTTGAACTTCCTCAGCTGGCGAAGGAAGTACAACCTCTGCTGGGCCTTTTTCACAATGGACTCGATGTGGTTGTCCCACTTCAGGTCCTGGGAGATGGTGGTGCCCAGGAACCTGAATGACTCCACTGCAGTCACAGTGCTGTTCATGATGGTGAGTGGGGGGAGAGCAGGTGGGTTTTTCCTGAAGTCCACGATCATCTCCACTGTCTTGAGCGTGTTGAGCTCCAGGTTGTTGAATCATCACCAATCTCCAATCTCCAATCTCCGATTTGCAGACGACATTGATGGACTAGCTGGTAGTGAAGCTGAGCTGGCCATCTTAGTGAAGAACCTGGATGAAACATCTACTAGGTTTGGCATGGAGATAAGTGCTGAAAAAACAAAGCTGATGACAAATAGTGACAAGCAGATCACTACCAAGATCGAAGTTAGAGGACAAGAACTGGAAACTGTGAGTCATTTCAAATATTTGGGCTCTATCATCAGTGAAGAGGGGTCAAAACCAGAAGTTTTAGTGAGGACAGCGCAAACAACAGCAGCTATGTCAAAGCTGAAACCTGTATGGAGAGACAAAAATATCTCTCTAAAAACAAAAATTAGACTTCTGCATGCAGTTGTCCTTTCAGTCTTCTTATATGCCTGTGAGTCCTGGACCCTTACAGCAGAGTTGCAACGAAGAATCCAGGCACTTGAAATGAGATGCTATAGAATCATCCTTGGCATCTCTTACAAGGACCACATCACAAATGAAATAGTGAGAAACGTCATCAGGCGTGAAGCAGGCCAGTATGAGGACCTCCTTACTATAGTTAGAAAGAAAAAGCTGAAATGGTACGGACATGTTGTCAGAGCCAATAACCTGTCCACAACAGTCCTCCAAGGTAGTGTCCCAGGTGGCAGAAGACGAGGTAGACAGAGAAAGAAGTGGGCGGACAACATTACAGAATGGACCATGAAAAGCTTTGCAGAGACACAGGCACTAGCACATGACCGAGACAAATGGAGGGACCTGATCAGATGTTCAACAGTGCAGCGACCCGACGACCACACCAGGTCATGGGACTGATGATGATGATGATGATTTGTACACACACACTCCTTTGGTGAATATGGATTAACTTTGTAAAATAAAAAAAAATTCAATAAAAATAACGTTATTAACCATTATTTTTCCTAATCAAACCGGTTTCGGAACGTTTATAATATAGAAGGAACGCTTGAACAGAAACGTTAAAATATTGATTCTGCTCATAGTGGAACGATTGAATTTTTTTTTTTTTAAGCCCTGTATGGTGCTATAATGCAGTTGAGACCTTAGAATGTTTGTTAAACAATCAGAATCAAGCATTCAGCCCTGTAGTATAACTACAGCTAAACCTGTTTTTTTCTCAATAAGAACTGTAAAAGTATTAAAGAAATAAAGTCAAACTTTTCCTGCTCTACATACTTGAGTTTATCCAGTGTGCAGTTTTGATGGTTAAGTTTATCAGTGAGCAGCTTGACTCCTGAATCTCCTGGGTGATTGTAGCTCAGATCCAGCTCTCTCAGGTGTGTGGGGTTTGAACTCAGTGCTGAAGACACATAACCACAGCCTTCCTCTGTCACCATGCAGCCAGACAATCTACAAAGACATAGAGCAACAGTCCACATGACATTAGTTTGACAATCAGACATTACTATCACACACTGACCTGTGCAGTTTTGTTATTTTCTATTGATTTAGTCATAAAAGTGTCTGTAGAAATGTAAAAGAGTAAAAGTATTAATTTACTTTTCTAAATGTAGTTAAGTTGTCAGACATTTATACTTATTTGCATTATAAAAATTATTTGAACATTTATACCTATTTCATCTATTCATTATTTATTTTTACCTGTGTAAAAAACTTAATTAGTCACTAATTTCCAGTGACTACTTTTATAACCCTCAGGGGTCTGAGGCTGATTTGGGGCCTGGAGAAGATTTGCCCTGACATTTGTGCTTTTTTCAGTTGTTCATAAACATATTAATGGAAAAAGTGTCATTACACTGTATTCAGCACAAACTAGGCTACAATAATATGTGAGGAACATGTATGTACATGTTTGTGTTTTTGAAGGAATAACATTTATGCGTGGTTATTGAAAAAACAAAAAACTTAAGTCACTGAAATAAGGACAAAAAAAGTATAGTAAATCTGTGTTTACAATACTTTAGGGTATTGGAGGTTGTAAACTAGAGTTTTTGCTTCAAAATTATGTAAAAATTATGCTGCCTACTCCTTCATATAAAACAATATATTGATTTAGTTTTTGTAAGACACTTTTTGCCAAGAAACACAGTATGCGTGGAGGCGTGAATTAGAGCCCTGCGCGGGACTGATTTCCTTAACCCGCACCCGCCCGCTCCCGCTGAATATCTGACCAGGACCGCCCGCTCCCGCAACCCGCGTGTTCCACTCCCGTCCGCGCCCGCAAAGTTTGTGTCCAAACCCGCCCGCTCCCGCGGACTTTCTCTCAGAACTTGTAAAAAAAGGCCTAAACAAATACTCTCAGATTAAATTCGTTCAAGTTAACATCCAGAATAACAGACTTTAAACATGATTGCATTTAAATAAGATGAAGTAGCCTCAAAACCAAAGCACCACACGTGATAAAAAACATTGGGTATTTTTTTATTAGCGTTATAAAACATTAACCGTTAACAAAACCACAACTAGCGGCACCTCAGTTTTTAAACGCAGGCTACTGCATACACACTCACCGAACGATTAACTAAACAAGCAGTTTAAATAACAGTTTAAGTAAATAAGCCAAAGCACAATACGAAATAACTTTTACTTATTAAATAAACACATAATATACTTTAAACAAATTAAATACAAAACGAAATAAATAAAATAAATAGAATGCCTTGCTTAACAGGCTATTGCAAAGAAAATAAATAATACTAATAAATAAATAAAAATAACGTAGCCTACTTAAACAAATGAATGATCACTGGGATTTGCATTGCTTACTCCATATTACTATGAAGGGAAAGTATATTGCTGACTGTCTGCGGTGCGTCTTTCTTCCATGATCCGCCCACACACACTGAATGCCCTCTCCGACGGTGCACTAGATCATGCGAGAATGCTCAAAATAAAACGCGCGAATTTTAAGAATTGTTTCCAAGTGTCTGCTTTGTCTTGCTTTGCTTTTGTCAAGTAAAGAGCCGCTTTAATTTTCTTCTCAACTTCATTTGTCTCCGTTTCTATTACACGCCAAATCCCACCGTTTCCCGCGGGTCTCCCGCAAAGTTTTCTGACCGCCCACTCCCGCCCGCAGCAAAGGTAAAACCGCCCGCTCCCGCGAGATTTGCGTTGGGTCCCGCGGGTCCCGCGGGAGCCCAAACCCAATGCAGCCCTCTAGCGTGAATCACCACTGAATAATGGGCCATTCTCACCTGAGAAGACAAAAGAATTGGATAGTAATGAGCTGAAATGACTTGCATATTAATGAGGCATTTCAGTCAGGTAGGCTGTGAAAAAAACCTTCTGTGATGTCTCAAGTTCATCATGATATATGAAACATACAGAAAAATATTATTACAATATAAAGTAATGGTTTTATATTATACTTTAAAATATAATGTATTTCTGTGATGCAAAGAGTCTGAATATAGGCTTTTAGTTTAAAAGCATGCACATTTGGAGAAATATTGGATTCTCATATGCTTATGTCAATTTTCTATACAGAGGAGTTATATTTATTTAATATTCATTGTCATTACTATGAGCGCTGGTGTTTTCAATTCATCCTTGAAGTCGGAGGGCGCTCTCTGTGCATTTTTAGTCCACAAATTCATCTAAAAGAAGAAGAGGCTATTCCATGAATGGAGTTTCCAATTCATACTGCAGCCGGAGGGCGCTAAAGAAACAAAAACTCATCTAAAATTCATCTATAGAAGAAAAGAAAACAGGAACTAACTGCATGTCTTCTAGAGCTCGCTAACCATGACTTTTACATCCAGATAAACACTTTTCAAGACAATAAATACACGATTGAGACGATGAATGCATGTATTGCCTCTGAATTTGCCTCTGAATAGCGCTGGCTCCGTGGGCGTGGCCGCATTAGCGGATAATGAGCTGAATCACGGACTTCTGACATGGCTCTCTTTTCATACAGATTACATAAACACAGAAGGTTTGTTTTCGATTTGACTTACATGATTTAAAACCTGACATCTTAACGTTTTTTTAGACATAAGTTTAATTTTTCTGTGATTAGTATTCACTAAGTTACAGTTTATTTTCTGAGAACTATCAGATTGGACTTCGTTCAGAGGGAGAGGAGAAATCACGCATCATGTTAGTTTTCTTTATTTTACAAAAAGCATAACATTGTGTTTTTACTCTGAGTGTATACAAATAAAAGAAGATATTCTATAGTTTCAATTTATATATTACTTATGTCTCTATGACAAAAAATGACGGAGTATTTTAAGTCTGTTTTGTTGCAATGTGAAAAAAAACCTGCAAAACGCACCGGCGCGTTTTCAGACCTCAGAGTGTTAATGGAAAAAGTGTCATTACACTGTATTCAGCACAAACTAGGCTACAATAATATGCGAGGAACATGTATGTACATGTTTGTATTTTTGAAGGAATAATGTTTATGCGTGGTTATTGAAAAAACAAAAAACTTAAGTCACTGAAATAAAGCCAAAAAATATATATTAAATCTGTGTTCACAAGACTTCTGGGTATTGGAGGTTGTAGACTAGAGTTTTTGCTTCAAAATTATGTAAAAATTATCATTCCTACTCCTTCATATAAAACAATAGAGAGATTTAAATTTTCTAAAACATCTTTGGTCAAGAAACACAGTATGCGTGGAGGCGTGAATCCTCATGAATAATGGGTGATTCTCACCTGAGAAGACAAAAGAATCGCATAAAAGAGCTCTAATGACCTGCATAAATAATGAGGCCTTTCAGTCAGATAGACTGTGAAAAAACCCTCTGTTAATCATGTCTTAAGCCCATCATAATGTAGATCAAACATACAGAAAAAACAACAATACTGTGAAATATTATTACAATTTAAAATAATGGTATTCTATTATTAAAATATAATGCATTTCTATGATACAAAGTGTCTGAACAGTTATGTTACCTCTATGGCATTTCATATAGGCTTTTAGCTTAAAAGCATGCACATTTGGAGAAGTATTGATGGATTCTCATGTTTATGTCAATTTTCTATACAGAGGAGTATTTATTCATTATTTATTGTCATCACTGTGAACGCTGGATACTGTGTTTACAATTCATACTTGCAGCCGGAGGGCACTCTGTGCACTTTTAATCCACAAATGCCAATGCTAAAGAAGAATTGGCAATCCAGGAAATAACTGAACTAACAGAGGCCAGAGATTGCTAACTATGGCTATTCAAAACACTTTTCAAGACAATAAATACACGATTGAGACGATGTATGCATGTATTGACTGAATTTGCCTCTGAATAGCGCTGACTCTGTGGGCGTGGCCGCATTAGCGGATAATGAGCTGAATCAAGGACTTCTGACACGGCTCTCTTTTCATACAGATTACATAAACACAGAAGGTTTGTCTTCGATTTGACTTACACGATTTAAAACCTGACATTTCAACGTTTCTTTAGACACAAGTCTAATTTTTTTGTGATTAGTATTCACTAAGTTACAGTTCATTTTCTGAGAACTATCAGATTGGACTTCATTCAGAGGGAGACGAGAGATCACGCATCATGTTAGTTTTCTTTATTTAACAAAAAGCACAACATTGTGTTTTTACTCTGAGTGTACACAAATAAAAGAAGATATTCCACAGATTAAAATGGTGTATAGCTCTTAATTGTATGTGCAACATTGACGGAGTATTTTGAGTCTCTTTCACACTGGTTAGAAAAAAAACGCGGTGATCACGCCGGCGTGACCGCCGACCCGAGGGAGTTAAAATGTCATTGTTTTGAATTGAAAAATATATACTTATGTGATTATTTATTCATGTAATTTGTAATTGAATATGATGAAATGATTTCAGCATATTAATCATACAAATAAGAGCGAATGTGTGCATATTTTTAATTGCATATGTAAAACAATTTACCTCAGTATCTCCAGCTGACAGTTTGAACTCTTCAATCCATCAGAGAGCAGCCTCACTCCCGAATCCTGCAGATCATTGTTACTCAGGTCCAGCTCTCTCAGGGCAGAGTTTTGTAGAGCTGAAGATAAACTCTTACAACACTGAACAGTCAGATTGCACCACTGCAGCCTGTGTAGAGAACAAAACAAACAGCAATATTGATGCTTATTAGTTAGTGTTTACAATCTAGAGCAGTGGTTCTCAAACCTGTCCTGGGGACCCCCCACCACTGCACATTTTGCATGTCTCCCTCATCTAACACACCTGATTCAAGTCATCAGCTAATTAGTAGAGACTGCAAGAGTTGAATTTGATGTGTTAGATGAGGGAGACATGCAAAATGTGCAGTGGTGGGGGGTCCCCAGGACAGGTTTGAGAACCACTGATCTAGAGCATAGATAACTTGAAAAAACCCTTTCATAACCAGACACGATGCTGCAACACGCGATAAAAGGTATCTTTTCCATGTTAATTTCGCATAAATGAATTTAAAGAAGACTCTTACAGTGCTTTTCTGGTGTTTTTGATCACTGGCAGTAGTCTCATCAGTGCTTCATCAGATCTTCTGTACTTCTGCAGTTCAAACTTCTCTTGCGTCTCTTCTGACATGAGGAGCACAAACACCAGACCAGACCACTGAGCAGAGGAGAGATTCTGTGCTGAAAGATTTCCTGAGCTAAGATTCTTCTGGATTTCCTCCACATAGTCATCTTCCAGTTCACTCAGACAGTGGAAGAGATTGATGGTCCTCTCTACTGATTTCTCCAACTCTATTGTTTGTTTGATATAGTCAACTGTGTCTTCAACGTTCTCTGATTTCAGTTTCAGTTTTGGCAGGAGTTCCTTCAGGTCACTCTGATTGGACTCCAGTGAGAGACCCAGAAGAAACCGGAGGAAAAGGTCCAGGTGTCCGTTCTCACTTTGTACAGCCTTGTTGACTGCAGCCTTATGAAGTTTGAACAGTGGCTTTTTGGAGAAATTCCATTTCAGTTTTTCTCTCCAGGATTCAAGAAATGGGTTCATTTTCTTTTCTTGGCTAATCAAAAACACATAAAGAGCAGCAAGGAATTCCTGGATGCTGAGATGTATGAAGCTGTAAACGTTTCTTGCTGAAATAGCCTTTTCTTCCTGAAAGATCTGAGTGCATAACCCAGAGAATATCGTCTTTTCATTGACATCTAGTCCACATTTCGCAAGATCTTCTTTGTAGAAAATCAGGTTTCCTTTCTCCAGCTGTTGAAAGGCCAGTTTCCCAAGCTTCAGAATAACCTGATCAAAAGACCTGCCGTTGGCTTTAGGTTCAGGATTATAACTGTATTTTTCTTCCATCTGTTGCTGCTGAGTAAGTAAGAAGTTTGTGTACATCCTTGTGAGAGTTGTTGGTGTTTTGTCATCACTCTTTCGAGCCAATAGAGGCTTAAGAACAGTGAGAGAGATCCAGCAGAAGACGGGGATATGGCACATGATGTACAGGCTCCTGGATTTCTTGATGTGACTGATGATGTTTCCAGCAACCTCGGGACTGCTGTTTCTGTTAAAGTATTGCTCTTTCTGTTCATCGTTAAATCCGCGCACTTCAGTCACCTGATCAATGTAGTTTCGGGGTATCAGACTGGCTGCTGCTGGTCTGGATGTGATCCAGATGAGAGCAGAGGGAACAAGATGTTTCTTGATTAGGCTTGTAATCATTTTACTCACTGTTGTTTTTTTGTGAACATCTGTAAATCTGTCATCCTGTATAAAGCTCAAAGGGAAGCGACATTCATCCAGCCCATCTAAGATGAACATGATTTTTCCATCACCTTCAGGAAGACAGGGCAGTTCTTTAGGATCATTAAAGAAGTATTTGTGAAGCAGTCCCATTAGACTGAAATTATTTCTGATCAAATTTAGCTGACGGAACGGAAGAGGAAAAATTAAGGCAATATCCTGATTTTCTTTTCCTTCAGCCCAATCAAGGATTAATTTATTGACCGACACCGTTTTTCCTATCCCTGCGATGCCCATTGTCAGCACTTTTCTGTTTCGTCGACCATTATTGACTTTAAAAATATTATTGCACTGGATCGGTGTGTCCTTGGCATCAAATTGTTTGAATTCGATCTGTCTCACCTCATGCTCACTCACAATTCCTCCAGTCTCATTCTCCACCACATATAGATCAGTGTAAATATCGTTTAGGTATTTCTGATGACCCGTCTGAGAATTACCAACCAATATTCGCTCACACTCCTGTTTTAATTTGATCTTCAGTCTGCGGCTGGTCGCTGTGTAATCATGATGAGCAGCTTTACTGTCCTCTGCACAAAAAAGGGGAAAAAATCCCCATGAAGTTATCACATTTTCAATAAATAATAAAAACTATATTTGAATTCTAATTTTATATTGAATTCTAATTCTATATTTGTGATTCCCATTACAAAAATAACTTCTGCACATGTGTGGTAACTTGTAAAATGTGTTTTGTACTATATTCAAATTAATCATTCTTATACTGTAACAGTGTTTAAATGCAGTTTTACACAGATTATGATTAAGTTGACTACATTTGTGGTCATGGAAATGCCTTAACTTATGTCAACTTACATACACACCTTGTAGGGGTGAGCAATCAAAATCTTACATCATATCATATCACAATATGAGTCATTTTATTTCTCGCTACCAATATGTATGACAATCTAGTTATTTTTGTTTAAGATAAGGTTGTTTTGATTGAAATATTTCAATTACATTTAAATTACATTAAATTATAGAGATTAATTTAACCGTTTAATTTAATTTTCAACACCAATTGCAACCAATATTGCTACTAGCCTAACATAATTGTTTTTTTAAAAAAAGTTCTTGGCTCACTAAAATTTCATCTGAGTGTAACTCCAATAGATAACCTCAAAATCTCTACTGCTTGACTAAGTTCTATGGTTAACCATGTCTGCTGGTATATCTCCAACCCCTAACACCTCGGTTTCCATTTAAAAGTTTCTAAATTATTTTTTAATTCCTTCCAGAGCATTCAGTACATTGTCTCCATCAGACTCAGATAATTGTTAAGCCAATAAGTTATTAAAAGTTTTTTGATATATCAAGCCATTGACAGCTAGCACACCAATCAGGACATGAAGCTGTAGTTCCAGCATGATTTGTCCTGATTGAAGGGGTCATGAACTGCGGTGTTTTATTGTTTTATAATGTTTCCTGGGGTGCACATAAAAGGCATTTTTCCTTTCCTGAATATAGCCCTCTGATTTGAACACTCTGTTTTGAGGGGCGTGTCTGCTGTGAGACTTCAGTGTAAATGTCCACTGCCCAATACACAAATTATAAACGAATAGTTAATAATTTGTAAGTACTTATTCTAGTAATGTATACTTCAACACTGTGTGTGAGCTGCATAACATTATGTCCCTGCTCAAACATTCCACATCCTGATAAACACTGATTGAACATGTTCAGTTGATGAAAACCAACACCAGCCACTGTCAACAGGGGAAAACATAATGATCCAACCAGACCCAACAAACGTGTCTGTTGGTGTCGGTCAGAATCTGTCAGTGCAGTGTGAGAAGATATGACTGTTGTACCTTGATCTACTGTGTTCTTCTCTGGCTCTCTCTCTGAGGCTTTTTGTGTCTCTGTGTGGAGAAAAATAAGGAGGAGAGGAGTCAAAAATGAAAGACAAAATATAGAGATAAATAAAAAGACTGTCATGTAACTAAAGCATGTCTGCCCATGAGCGATAATGCCATAAAACAAACTTCATTAGTTGTGTCTCAGTAAGCACTGTTATATTGATACCATTTCCTGCAGAGTTGTAGATGAAGGTCACTGGGCCTGTCATGGTGTTTCCAGTGAGTAAAGGAGCATTTACAGTTGCTCCTGTTTCAGCGTTCACATCAACACCGACTCCACAGTTAGCGCTGCTGCTCATCTGGACTAGAATAGAGAGAGATTAATGATATTTCTTAAATGACAACTTTAATATTATTCACTGATATTCTTTCCTTTATTACCTTCCTTGTGTTTCAGCTTTTCTTCTTCCTGCTCATCTGGTGTGTCATAGTGCGGTTCAGCGGAAGCCATCGTCCTTTACTGCTGTTGGACACAAAGAAAAAGGTCCACTTTTACCAGGCACTTTCAAAAAATAAAGGTACTATTTGAAAATAAATAAATAAATAATATTTTTTAAAATAGTAAAAGAAGGTGTTGAACCTACTGAAAATGTTGACTACTTGTACAGGTCAAACTAAATATTTAGTTGGAGTATTATTATATACACAACTCCATTTTTCATCGAGACCAGGTGAAAATTAAACTCAGTTCTACTCTAAGGGCCATTTCATAGTCAACGCATCTGTACGCATACGCGTCCCCGAGGCTACGCATCGTTACGCTTCGGCCGCCATTATGCGTCGGTGCGTAGCCAAATGTGTTGTCCTAGTTTTTGATACGCAACGCGCCGATGCACGCAATACTATGCGTTGTCGGTGGGGGCGACATTGCAAGTATTGTACATTAATTCAAGTATATTGTGTTTACAGAAGAAGAAGGTTTGAATACAATGGCGGGCGAAGAGGAAAAAATATGCGAACTTTTAAGGGCGAACATACCACCGTCTATCTCTGCGTTGCCTTTGTTGCCGCCGATGTAAAATCAGCAACAGAATACACTCCTCTTCAGTTGCCATTTTGATCTGAATATCACGTGACCCGCTCTACTAATATCACCCGACTCTACTACCCCCTGTTGCGTGAGCGGTGTATTGCATACACGCATCGCCCGTGACGCTTGCGTCCACTGTTTAGACTATGAAAGGGAGCGCGTTGCTCGCGTTGCTTGCTCGCGTTTCTCGCGTTGACTATGTAACGGCCCTAAAGGTAGACCTTAACTGAAGATATACCGTCTCTAGGCGTGTTCCCCGAACTATCCCTTAGGAGTTTACATCTTCTTAAAGTCCACGTGAACCAGAAGTTGCAAACGACTTTTCTCCAGTGTTGTGACGTATTTCCAAGTGAAACAGAATATTGAATAGAGGGCAGAGTTTTACGCTCCTCCTCTCCATATCTCGCGCTCCTCCTCTCCATATCTCCCTCATAGCAGACACATGGTTGCAGGGGAGTGATTTACGTGTTTTCAGCCCAAGCCGTCAAACTGACGTCATCTGAGAAGGAACGCCATTCCAGACCGGAAGTACCTTTTCAGATTTTGATTAAAGATTACCGCGACAAACTATTTTTTTCTGTGTTTTAACTTGCATGGATTAATTGCTTACCACAAGACTAGTAATATGCACTAGTAAAGTTAATAGGGTCGATTTTGATTTCATGTGTACTTTAAGTGTGACATTACCAGGTGCTGTCCATGGCGGCGGTGCTAAATTGGTTGATATCGATGGCTCGAGAATCAATAATTCACTCTATACAGGGGCTACTTCACTGCGTTATGTGAGAAATCAGTGTTCTTTATAAAAAGAAGCACTTCAGAAGTAGAAATTGCATTTATCAGGACTCATGGGATATTATAAAAGTAATCCACATTGGAAACTAAATCTATATTGTAATTTATCTTCTGGGGGTGCGGAGCCTCCATCAGCGTGAATTTAAGGCGGCCGTTATTTAGAACAACGTTTTAATTCCTTGGAGACGCGTCAGCTGGCAGACATGTAGGTATCGTGTTTATATTGTAATTTTTTATTGAAAATATTCAAAACTTGTTAACTATATCATGAATTTATGATATATTCCAATTGTAAAATATGTGGAAGTGAATGTGTTTTGTCGCGCAATGAGTTTGCACGGCAATTCACAGCTGTCGGATTTACGAAATCTTCCCCAAAATACATAAAGTATGTGGCCGGTGAACTGGGAGAAGAATAGAGTAAACTTTATTGTTTCATAAACAATGTTTATCTGATATAAATAAAACACTCAAATTATATAATTGAAAGGGTTATTGTTGCAGCTTCTGTAGACATCAGTGTATGGAATTTGATTTTAACAAACTATAAATGTCTTTTTTATGCAGTAGCCTACTTAATTCAAATGTGTATTTAAATGTCTGAAACCTAAAATAAACCTAATGAGGTTTAAAACACTGAATAGTTGTGATGCACGACAAGCGCGGAGTGTGCGTCTGTCTCTGGATCAGCGCTAAAACACATTTGAATTTAGCAGTGAATCTTTGCATTTTATTCTTTGCCATAATCCTAATCAAACACTGGGTGTATTATAGCTTCAGAATTATATTCACATTGACTGTCAACAGTGATAAGGTATAGCTAAGAGTGCTTCAGACCATCCTCACGAAAGTATGACTTACAGAAGGTATACTTAACTAAGAACGTTTTGGGACACACGTATTAACGTTAAAGGTCCCATTCTTCGTGATCCCATGTTTCAAACTTTAGTTAGTGTTTAATGTTGTTGTTAGAGTATAAATAAAATCTGTAAAATTTTAAAGCTCAAAGTTCAATGCCAAGCGAGATATTTTATTTAACAGAAGTCGCCTACATCGAACAGCCAGTTTGGACTACATCCCTCTACTTCCTTCTTTAATGACGTCACTAAAACAGTTTTTTGACTAACCTCCGCCCACAGGAATACACAAGAGTTGCGTTTGTAGAGTGTGTTTGTCGCCATGTCGTCGAAACGCTGTTATTTTCATCCCGCAGTCCAATCACCGGGTCTGATTCCGGCTCAAATTGATAGGGTAAAATTAAAGACATGTTTACAATAACACTGAGCGCGTGCATCTCCACGTTATGGTAAGAGGCGTGACCTTTCCGGGCAAGGTTCGCTAAGCTGCTGTCGAATCACAACACAGGAACCGCTGGCACAATCAGAAGTCGTTACGTATTTCTGAAGGAGGGACTTCATAGAACAAGGAAGTCATCAGCCCGTTTTTATGACAGTGGAAACAGCGGTATACAGATAAGTAAATTATGTGAAAAATACTGTGTTTTTTTACACGCGAAACATGACCACGTTATATTGCACACTATGAACACAATCAAAGCTTCAAAAAAACACGAAAAATGGGACCTTTAAGGTACAGCTTAAGGAATAATTTAAGAAAGACATAGAGTTAAGAAGGTTTCGGGAAATCCAGCCCTGCAGAGTTACTGTTATGGCCATAACCCACACTGTACACACAGAAAACACAAGAGAATATAGCTTGTTGCTCTGGCTCTTGAACTCACTCTCCTAGCTTTCAACTCTCTCCAGCCACCTGACCCCTTCTTATGAAATTAACACCTGATGAATGAACATCTTCACATTAACTAGTGTCTTCCTGCATTTGTAATGACATTACAATATTATAATATTACATGTTATTGGCTTTCTGGCAATGTTCAGGACTGAGACACACTCTCACAGTTTAAGTCTTGAATATAGACTTGTGTCTTTAGCCTGGCATACACCTAACTTATGTCTTAACCTTGTAGTCAGGACTGAATTACACCGTAACTCTGCACTGTAAAACATAAATCTCTCTCCACTAACATCATCTGTTTGTCTTCAGCCTCTAGATTCAGCTCCTGCTCCAGTCTCGTATCCCACTATCATCATGTGTCGATTCATGACAAATTTCAGTCTGGTTATAGGTCTGCGTAGCACCGAAACTGCCCTTCTCAAAGTGATAAATGATTTGTTGTTGTTGGCAAATGTTTGAACCTTTTATAATATGAGTCCCTTTCATGCCAATTATTAAATGTATTCAATAAATGCAATTAGAATAACAAGACGTTGATTTGTTATCAATCAAATAAGAATCTATATTTGCACTGCAGCATCTGAAGTGCATTTAGATGTATTTAAAGTCATTTTAATGAAGCTCAGATGTACTATGAAAACATTTTCTCTGCAGTTCTGACTTCATAAATAATGTTATGAGATTATTGGGTCACAATTTAGATTAGGGTCCAATTCTCACTATTAACTATGACTTTTGCTTTAAAAAAAACCCTAATTACTGCTTATTTAAGGGTTATGACTCATTGCTGCAACCACCTGTGACAATATTCAGTTAAATGCAGTTCCCTTTCATGGGAACTGTCGACGCTACATCATATGACGTTGTGGGAACCCTCTGCATATTGCGTTGTAAAGCAACCAATGATGAGATGAGACGTCAGTGGTCAGCCTCGGACAGGTCGCAACAGCTGCAGTCTTATCAATTTGGGGACACACCTGTCCATGCCCCAAGTGGAAGCCCAGATACTTTACTTCCACGCACCCAATTGCACACTTCTTCGGGTTGGCCGTGAGCCCGGCTCCCCTCAGCGACCTTAAGATAGCCCTCAAATGCTGCATATGCCGCTGCCAATCATTACTAAATATAATGATATCATCCAGATAGGCAGCAGCATACGCAGCATGGGGCCGTAACACCCTGTCCATCAGTCGCTGAAAGGTAGCCGGTGCCCCAAACAGCCCGAAGGGAAGTGTAACAAATTGGTGTAATCCAAACGGCGTCGTGAAAGCTGTTTTTTCTCGGTATAATGGAGACAAGGGGATCTGCCAATAACCCTTTGTTAAGTCCAATGTCGAATAAAAACGAGCCGTACCGAGCCGGTCAAGCAATTCGTCAACCCGTGGCATTGGATATGCGTCGAATTTTGACACAGCATTCACCTTGCGAAAATCCACACAGAACCGAACTGAGCCGTCTGTTTTAGGAACCAAAACTATCGGGCTCGCCCAGTTACTGTTGGATTCTTCTATTACCCCCATTTCAAGCATCGCACCTAATTCTTCCTGAACTACTTTTTTCTTATGTTCAGGTAAGCGATATGGCCGGCTCGATATGATGCTGAATGAGATTTGTACGTCCAGGTAGGGGAGAAAACACGTCCGCAAACTCTGCTTGTAATTTGGTTAAATCAATGAGCTGCGAGGGCGAGAGATGATCTCCTCCTGGGGCCAGCGTGAGAGATTCTTTTTTTTTTATTCGCCTCTGGCCCGAGATCATCCTCTCCGCTAATCACCGTCGCCAGCATCACTGATTCTCCCTCATTCCATTTTTTAAGGAGATTGAGGCGGTAAATTTGACGTGCTCCCCTCCTATGTAGTGATTTTTACTTTGTCCATCAAAGGACACAAAGTAAAATAGGGATTGGTACTCAAGTCACCGCTGACGTTGTGATTTTTGGATCACACGTCTCTTAAGGTGTGGTTATGAGTACATCAGATGACCACTTCCCCCTTTTTCCCTAGTTCAGGGCACCAGTCAAGGTCTGTTACCTTGGCAGTATGAGAACACTCCCAAAAGGGGTCTTCATTCATTTAGAATTAACGTAAAGTGGTCAGCTGATTTATCTGAAAGATTGGTGATATTGCTAACTTGTAGAACCTTTTCTGTATTATCAGCACAAGGAAGACACAAGTGTAATAAAATACATTTTATTAACAAAAAGATAAACAAGAATAACTAACACAACTACTAAATGAATACCATGAATGATAAAGGAATAAAGTGCATAAGATACATAGAAAACAAGTGATTAAGTTGGGTGTGGCTATGGAAGAGTTACACTATCTTATGGAAAGATAAACTGTTTCTCTGAAAATAATAAGGTGGAGAACCTTATTATGCACCAAACAAATAAACGAAAGATTATTTGTTATTAACTAACATCAGCTATATTACATCTAATGGAAATTAGGAAATTATATACTGATAATATACAACAATGCCAAGGTCTCTGGAAAGAGGTTTGGTTAAGTGATATTTACGTTCCACTTGGTTGAGTCCGATGACGGTGACGTCTTCCACTGGTTGTGCTGGGTGACAATGCAGTGGGGAGAGGAGCCAGAATCTGTTTCAACAGTCTTGAACACGAAGCTCTGTGGGATGCTGATCTCCTGGAGCACCAAAGGGTCCTAAAATCTGGAACACGCAGATGAGGCCCTGGTGTAGGTGCAGAAGGTCCTTAACAATCTGGAACACGCAGATGAAGGTACCTTGAAGTGAAGGTTTGCTCTCCTGAGCTTAACCTTGTTGCAGATGTCGTTACTGTCTCGCTGGACGGAAACTCTGAACGTAGTGTTAGTTGATTTCTCTTTCCTCACAAGCTAGAGGCTCAGAACGTGGTCGTCTCTGTTGCTGCCTCACAAGCTGTAGGCTCAGATCACGGGATCTGTTGTTGTCTCTCTGGATGGACCAGAGGCTCAGAACGGTGTTGTGTCTGTTAATGTCTGTCCCCATGCAGGACAGACTCAGAAAGGTGTATCTGTTGTGTCTTTCCCCTTTGACGGGCAGACTCAGAACAATATCTGTTATGTCTTTCCCTGTTTGAAGGGCAGACTCAGAACGGTGTATCTGTTGTGTCTATCCTCGTGCAGGACAGACTCAGAACAAGGAGTGTCTGTTGAAAGGGTACCTTTATCCCTTTCCGATGAGGAGGAGATTGCATTTTGGCGCTTCTCCATTCAATTGCTGTGATTGGCTGCTGGCATCAGAGGGGACACACACAGTGTGGCCCACCCTTCTCTCCCCTGTGGAACTCATTTGCATAAAGCACAAAGTTGGAAGTCTTTACAGTGTCTTTAAAGTTTACCAATGCATTTCTCACTTTCCAAACCACCACCAGAATACCTTTGGCAATATTCTAAACAAATAGAGAATAAACATGATGGAAAAAGATTGAACTGTCATTCAATTGTACATTAACAGCTGCATTTGCATCAGAGGTTGCACTACAAATAGCTGTCACTGAGAATACTTATTTCTGTGAATAAGTATGAAATGGATGTGTAGTTTGCATCAGTTCTAAGGTTTTCAAACATAGTTTTGAATGGATTCGGATGGATCTTTGTGATCTCTCTTTGTTTCACCCATTGCTGCTAAGGTCCCGAGGAATTTTTATGGCAGTCTCTAACAAATTCTCCGTAGAGAGCCGCCCCAAAGTGTGGAGTTTTGTTCTCAGGTCCAGCACATACTGAATTTCGTTTTTTGACTGAGAAGGTCCGTCCTCCCAAGCTTCCCTTATGACGTCTAACACCCCCCTGGGCTGACGACCATAAAGTAACTCGAAGGGGGAAAACCCCGTGGAGGCTTGCGGGACCTCTCGCACAGCGAACAACAGGGGTTCCAACCATCTATCCCAATTTTTGGCGTCTTCCTGTACGAATTTACGAATCATTGTTTTAAGCGTGCGATTAAAACGTTCGACCAGCCTGTCTGTTTGTGGGTGAAAGACGCTGGTACGAATCGATTTAATGCCCAATAATTCATAAAGTTCGCGTAACGTCCGTGACATAAACGCTGATCAGTGAGGATTTCCTTGGGAATCCCCACTCGGGAGATTAAAGAAAACAGTGCGTCCGCAACACTCTTAGCGGAAATGTTGCGGAGAGCCACTGCTTCTGGATATCGTGTTGCATAATCCACAATGACTAATGCAAAACGATGTCCTCTTGCTGATCGCTCTAATGGCCCGATGAGGTCCATGCCAATTCTCTCGAAGGGGACCTGCATTAATGGGAGGGGGCGCAAAGGCGCTTTTGGGGTGGCCGGTGGGTTTACCAACTGACATTCACGACAAGCCGCGGCACCACCTGCGCACATTCTCGTGAATGCCCGGCCAAAAAAATCGGGTCATGAGGCGATTTAGTGTTGATCCCTGTCCTAAATGACCAGCCATTGGATTAGAATGAGCTGCTTGAAAAAGCATTTCCCTGCGGCTCCTTGGAACTAACAACTGGGTTGTATCTTCTTTTGTCTGAGCGTCTTGGGTCACTCGATACAACCTATTTTTTATAATTGCAAAATATGGATAAGTAAGCGGTTGTCCAGGATGGAGAGGCTGACCGTCGATAGTGCTGACCTGTTCAAATGCGCGTTTCAGCGTCTCATCCTGAGACTGCTCCAGGGGAAAATCATCGCGCTCCGAAAGAATGAGTCTTCCGATTTCGCTCTGCTCCCCTGAGGCAGTACCCAGCGGTCCCGGTTCAGTCTCTCCCGCCTGCACACTTGCATTACCCTCCGGGACATCCGGGACCCGGACTAATGTCCCCACCTCCATAACAGGGCACCTATCCACAAAATGATCCAGGTCCCCGCAACGCCAGCAGGCCGGCCCAGACCTCCCCGCCGCTCCCGTGGCAGAGAGTGGCCAAGCGGTTGATGTGGAGGGAGCAGAGAAACAGGAGCGGGGTCCAACCCGGCCGATGACTGTCGATGATTCCCTCCACGTCTCTTCCCTCAGCCAGCAGCCATTTGCGGCAGGAGTCCTGGAGCTGTTGGGCCATCAGGAAGGGCCGGCCGGATTCGCTCAGCTCCAGAGATCGGAAACTCTGGCGGTGTTGTTCAGGGCTCCGGCCGACCCGCTGGATGATGGCCCTCTTCAGGTTGTCAAAGACCAGGAGATTCTGAACCGGAAGCTGCTGTGCCGCAACCTGGGACTCCCCGGAGAGCAGCGGGACCAGGCGCATGGGCCACTGGTCCCTCGGCCACCCACAGACTTTGGCCGTCTTTTCAAACAAGTCAAGGAATGCCTCCGGGTCGTCCGCAGGGCCCATTTTATTGAGTGGCAGGTGGGCCGGCACAGCTTGATGTTCCGTGGCTTCCGGCCAAATCCCCCGGTCCATCCAGCTCCGGAACCTCTCGCAGTCCTCCTGCTGGGCTTGTAGGACCGCGTGGAACCTCCGTTCTTGGTCTTGGCGTAAGTCCAGCAGGGTCTGATGTTGATCCTGTTGTAGGACCGCGAGGGACTGGATTAACTCCGCAAATGGCGCACCTAAGGACGCTTGCATGGCGGCGGCCTCCATCTTCCTTCCCAGGTTTCGGCACCAGTGTAACAATGTTCGATGTAAGGAAGGAAGAGGACAGGGTCGGCTTGACTACCGACTGCTTTATTAGGCTTCAAAACAACAACGGCCTCCGTCTTCCTTCCCAGGTTTCGGCACCAGTGTAACAATGTTCGATGTAAGGAAGGAAGAGGACAGGGTCGGCTTGACTACCGACTGCTTTATTAGGCTTCAAAACAACAAAAAGGTGTGCAAACAGGCACAGTGTGATCAAACGACATAAACAATAATCTCCGTTCTTCATCCGGGAGTGCAGCAGTCAGTAGTCCTTCTCTCTCACACACGCTCCTGCTTCTCCTGGCGTTAAATACTCTATCCACACCAATTACTGAAATGAGACAGGTGTTCATTATTTGCGCTTAACCCACTCACGCACCGCGGCTCTCCTGCCTCTCTCTCCCGCTGCAGACTCCGCTGAACCACGCCCCTCCTGCCACAGTCAAGTGTGTTCATCCCTGCACTTGATTCATAACGGGTGGGGATACACATGAGATGTGTGTTGTTTGTCTGGGAGTTGAGCATGCCCAGGCAGCTCTCGAGGGAGCTGTCTGCATGCATTGTGAGAAGCTCACTCTCAGAACTTTGAGATCACGCCGGGCACTTTTTGATAAAAAAGAGGGTGCCGCGGCCAGTGTTCCCTGCGGATAGGGCCCCCCCGCTGCCGAGGCACAGTGGCGGCTCCATTCGTAGGGTTCACAGATGGATCTGGTAGAGGGGTTTAAGACGGGCCCAACCTTATCTCAGCCCTCACCTGCCAGATCCAGTGTCTCTCCTCTGGTGGCAGAAGCATGCGCTGCGGTTTCTTCCCCCCAGAGAGAGACACCAGCGCTTCATCTATCCTCCTTCGAGGAGGTTGATGTGATGAGCGTTGAGACTGGGGATGAGGACCCACCATCCTCATCTCCAGCATATGAGGAGGTCTTGGAGGTAGTGACCAGTTCGGCGGCAGGTCAGGCGAAGGCATGTCTCCATACCATGTCGATCCTCCAGGCATATCAAGCCAACCTGCTGGGGGAGAGAGATGAGAGCAGGGAAGCCACATTTGAATGTATTCAAGAGATTAGGAAGGCAACTGATCTAGCTCTCCAGGCCACCAAGGAGACGGCCAAGTCAATAGGCCGAAGAATGGTCTCCACAACCTCAGTTGGGAGACCAGCATCTATGAGTCTGGCCCCCTCAGAGGCCAGGCCCACAGCTTCCACAGTTCTGGGTGAGGATGAATTATCGTGCCGCCCGCTTGAGAGGAGGTCCTACCTGAGAGGAAGCTCCATTGGGGAGCCGTCTAAGAGTGACACTAGGTCTGAAAACCATATCCTGGTTGGCCAGTACGGGGTTATCAATATTAGACTGACCCCTTTCCTTTCGTCCTTTCTCCAGAACTCCCGGGAGCAGAGCGAACAGGGGAAATGCGTACAGGCGTAGCCTCGGCCACGTCTGCACCATGGCATCCAGACCCAGTGGTGCTGGATGTGTCAGGGAGAACCACAGTGGACACTGGATTGACTCTCCCGAAGCAAACAGGTCGACTTTCGCTTGACCGAAATTTTTCCAAATGAGCTCCACCACCTCGGGGTGGAGTCTCCACTCCCCAGGCCTTGGCCCCTGCCTCGACAGGGCAACAGGGTGATATATGCTGCTCTCAGTGAGAGAAGCTTCCCTTGGGCCCACAGAGGGATCCAACGGGCCAAGTCGCAAAGTTGGCGAGACCGCAGACCCCTCTGGTGGTTGATGTATGAGACCACCGACGTGTTGTCTGTGCGAACCAACACGTGATGGCCCCTCAGGTCTGGGAGGAAGTATTTTAAAGCAATCATTTAAAGCATTTAATTAAAGCATCATTTCCAGACGATTTATGTGCCAGTAACACTTTTCTTGGCACTGAGCCTCAGCCAAAGCCTCTTAATGTGAGACAGAACAACATCTCAATGTTGAGCTGCTAGATGCTCCGATTGGTTGATTATAGCTCAATCATCGATATAATTCAGTACGCAGATGCCCTGGAGTCTCAGTGGAGCCAGAGCTGCATCCAAGCACTTCGTAAATGTGCGGGGTGATAGGGATAGGCCGAAAGGAAGAACCCTGTATTGGTAAGCTTCGCCCCCGAAAGCAAACCTGAGGAACTTCCTGTGCTGAGGATGGATGGACACATGAAAGTAAGCATCTTTCAGGTCTATCGCCACAAACCAGTCCTCGGACCTGATCTGTGGGATAATCTGTTTGAGTGTTAGCATCTTGAACTTGAGCTTTTGTATAGATCGATTTAGCACACGTAAATCTACGATAGGACATAGTCCTCCATCCTTCTTTGGAACAATGAAGTAACAGCTGTAAAACCCTGACAGCTTGCTGGGAGGAGAAACCCTTTCTATTGCTCCTTTTTGCAAGAGCGTCATAACCTCTTGTTCCATCACCAAAGACTGCTCGGGGGTCACCACTGTGGGAAGGACCCCATTGAACCTGGGGCGGGCGAGACCCGAACTGTATTCTGTAACCCTTTTCTATAGTGAGCAGCACCCATTTCGATATGTTCGGTAGAAGTTTCCATTCCGCCAGAAAATTTACTAAGGGAACCAGTCTCTTGAGACTGGCCTCTGGTGTTTTTTGAGCACTTGATTCGACGCTCTGAAACGGCGCACCGGCAGAGAACAGACGAATCAAGTGATGACCGGCCCTCCTCGGAGGGTCGTGGAGACCGCTGCGCCCTGACGCACACTGGGTGGCAGGGTTGGCATAACGGCCCCCTGAGGGCGCCGAAGAGGGACGGGTGTTTGATATTTTAATACAGGACCCTCTCCGGAGGAGGCTGCCCTCGTAGGTCGTGGACCACAGGCGTCAGGACCTCTTTGAAGCCTTCTTGGCGATAATAACGGTCCTCAGATCAGTTTTACCCCTCGAAGGCTTCGCCTGTGCTGACCGCCCCAATCCCCAAGCTTTCTGCGGGGGAGTGTGGGTGGCCACACTGGCTTTTTGTTTTCTCTGCGCACTGAGGAGCTCGTGGACGGCTGAGGCTGCTCCCAATCAGCAACCTCGGGGGGGATGTATGATGCGGCGGGGAAGAAATCTCTGGAATGCCGCTGATTGCTTTTTCATCTCCTGGAACCTCTCTATGACCGATGTTACGGCGACGCCGAAGAGGCCCGTACGAGAGAGTGGAGAATCCATGAGAGCAGTTTTGTCTCTGTCTCTCAGATCGGAAAGATTTAGCCACAAATGCCTCTCTGTGGCCACCAGGACTGCCCTGTCGAGGCAGGGGCCAAGGCCTGGAGAGTGGAGACTCCACCCCGAGGTGGTGGAGCTCATTTGGAAACATTTCCGTACCCCCGGCATACCTGTGAGCATCTTGCTTCAGCCATAATCCAGAAGCTAGCATTCTTTGTTCTGGGTATGCTTTATAGTTTCCTGGTCCGTGACGTCACCCGCCTCTGACGTCTCGTCTCATCATTGGTTAGATACAAGAGTGCTTCACGACGCAATACGCAGAGGGTTCCCACAACGTCATATGACGTAGTGTCTCGTTCCCTTATTCAGGGAACCAGGGTTACACAAGTAACCCGAGACGTTTTCAATCAGCACTGCTCATCACTTGCTTTCATGATTGACTGATGAACCGATAGACACTTTGTCTCTTAACTCTATTCCTAAAACTACCCATCACAGAAAACTTTCTGCATATTTATATTTTAAAACATTACTTAGTATGATTTATAAGCTTTTTATAAATCACAACGATCACAACAGAATCTATGTGGATAAACTGTGGATCATTTATCATTGCTTTGACACAAAATACATTCAGTCTTTCAACTTCATTACCAACTAAACAAAAAGTGTTAATCTAGGAATAATGTACTGTAATGAAATCATGGCCCATGTAACATAAACTGCAGTGAATTCTAAATAGTAGAGTGTCATTCTTGATTTGTAAAGAGATTTTAGACAAAAAAAAAAAAACTGTATAATGCTGCCTATTGTTAGTGTTTTTAGCTTATAGAGTGTACTGACAAACATGTCCTAAAGTTAACTGTAAAAAGTGCAGATGAATATAATTTTATTTATCAATCCATCTGGGTTTGATTTAAAAAATAAATTATCATTATCTCATATCAAAGCGGTCACTTCAACAGTCCGGTACAGGAGTATATTTGTTGACAGCACCAACTGCTGTACAGATGTGATTTGATCTTCATTCAGCTCTTCATCTATTCTTTTTGCATTTGGCTTAAAACTATGGAGTGTGTGGATCTTATGTACTCAACAGATCCACACAGAAGCACAATCATCAACTCGCAGATCAGACAACATATGAAATCTGACAACAGCAGCCATGAAAACTAGTGAAGGCTTGTTAGCAATGCAAGATAACACAAAATCCAAATTAAAATGAAATGTTTTCAGGACAAATAACCAGCAGGCAAATATTGCACATGATTATGCTTAATAAATTGAGAGGAGTAGAAATTGAGATAATAAATAAAATATGATTCATAGTTCATCTGAATCAACTCTGAACTGACTTGAGCTAAATGACGACACTACTGTCTTTCAGAGTCACTTTACAGCAGAATCCGAACTGTCTCCACCGCTGTTTCCATAATTGATCCTGTTGTTTCCTTCTGTTTATCACTGTGAAGCTGCTTTAACAAACTACATCAGTCCAGACAACATCCCAGCCATCAAAACAACGACAGAGATAGAAGAAGCTGCAAGAGTGATAATAAAACAGCACATGGTTTTATTAAGGCTTCTATACAGAGAAAGATATTAAGCATTCCTTCCTGTTCTGAAAATGTGTTAAAACTGAAGTAACTTGATTGTCATATTTTTTTTAACATTACAAGAGAAAAGATTACGTGTCACGGAGTCAGAATTTAGCAGCAGCCTCATCTGTGAAAGTAAAGACACTTGGCAGCTATCGAAAAATTGCTGGAAACAGCTCCAGGTTAACTTTACCTGGTTCCAACAGGCAATAGTCACTGGTCACGCCTCAAGTCTCGAGTGTCATGGTATAAATTATTTATAGAGTCCTTTACAACTTCACTGTAGACCAAAGACTCTACAGTCAGAAAAACACCATAAAACATCATAGAAAATATATGCATCATAAACAAAATACAGCTCCAAAAACATCAACACTTAAAATTGGGGAAAAACAGATCAGATCACAACATCAGAAAGCAGCTATTATGTCTGTTTTCGAAGCAATTGATGGTAAAATTTTGGAAGAAACAGTACAGCACCTTAAAACATCAACCTGCGCCCTTGACACACTTCCCACATCTTTTTTCAAAAGTGTGTTTAACTGTTTAGAAGCAGATCTCCTAGAAGTGGTAAATGCCTCACTTCTCTCTGGGACTTTTCCAAAATCCCTGAAAACTGCAGTTGTCAAGCCCCTCCTGAAAAAGAGCAATCTGGATAACACCATATTGAGCAACTACAGGCCAATCTCAAATCTTCCTTTCATAGGCAAGATCATTGAAAAAGTTGTTTTCAATCAGCTGAACAAGTTCTTAAGCTTGAATGGATACTTTGACAACTTTCAATCTGGTTTCCGACCGCATCACAGCACAGAGACAGCACTCATAAAGATAATAAATGATATTCGCCTTAACACAGATTCAGGTAAATTATCAGTGCTGGTTCTACTCGACCTCAGTGCTGCGTTTGACACTGTCGATCACAACATTCTTCTTGACAGGCTGGAAAACTGGGTTGGGCTTTCTGGGATGGTCCTTAAATGGTTCAGGTCATACTTAGAAGGGAGAGGTTATTATGTGAGTATCGGTGACCATAAGTCTGAGATAAGTCTGAGTGGACATGACATGCGGAGTCCCTCAAGGTTCAATTCTCGCACCCCTCCTGTTCAACCTATATATGCTGCCACTGAGCCAAATAATGAGAAAGAACCAAATTGCATATCACAGCTATGCAGATGACACCCAGATTTACCTAGCCCTATCACCTAACGACTACAGCCCCATTGACTCCCTGTGCCAGTGCATTGATGAAATTAAAAATTGGATGTGTCTAAACTTCCTTCAGTTAAACAAAGACAAAACTGAAATCATTGCATTTGGAAACAAAGAGGAAGTTCTCAAAGTGAACATGTACCTTCACTCTAGGGCAGTGGTTCTCAACTCCAGTCCTTGGGACCCACTGCTCTGCACATTTTGTATGTCTCTCTTATATGACACACTCAATTCAGTTCATGCAGACTCTCCTAATGAGCTGATGATCTAAATCAGGTGTGTTAAATAAGGGATACATACAAAATGTGCAGAGCAGTGGGTCCCGAGGACTGGAGTTGAGAAACACTGCTCTAGGGGTCAAACAACTAAAAATCAAGTCAGGAATCTTGTGTGTGATTTTGGAGTCAGACCTGAGTTTCAGTAGCCATGTAAAGACAATAACTAAATCAGCATATTATCATCTCAAAAATATTGCAAGAATTAGATGCTTTGTCTCCAGTCAAGACTTAGAGAAACTTGTTCATGCTTTCATCACCAGCCGGCTGGATTATTGTAATGGGCTCCTCACTGGTCTTCCCAAAAAGACCATAAGACAGCTGCAGCTCGTACAGAACGCTGCTGCCAGGATTCTGAGCAGAACCTGAAAACATGAACACATCACACCAGTCCTCAGGTCCTTGCACTGGCTTCCAGTTGCATTTACAATTGACTTTAAAGTACTGTTACTTGTTTATAAATCACTCAATGGTCTAGGACCTCAATACATTGCAGATATGCTCATAGAATATAAACCTAACAGATCACTCAGATCATCAGGATCAAGTCATTTAGAAATACCAAGGGTTCACTCAAAGCAGGGAGAGTCTGCTTTTAGCTGTTACGCCAGCCGCAGCTGGAACCAGCTTCCAGAAGAGATCAGGTGTGCTCCAACAGTAGCCACATTCAAATCCAGACTCAAAACACATCTTTTTATCTATGCATTTGCTGATTGAGCACTGTGCTATGTCCGAACTGTTTGCACTTTATTTTATACGTATTATCTTTTTATTCTTTTAATTCCTTTTCCTGTTTTTATTTCATTTTTAATGTATTTTATATCTTTTATGTATCATCTTGTTATTCTGACTTTTACTGTTATTTCTATTCCTTATGTTCTATTTTTATTATTCTTTTTTATGTAAAGCACTTTGAATTACCATTGTGTATGAAATGTGCTATACAAATAAAATTGCCTTGCCTTGCCTTGCCTAAAATCCATAGAAAATAAGTATATTTTAAAGTGAGATTTACACATCTCAATGGAGGAAACAGATCTGTTATCATCTGTTACACAGCCTCAAACCAGAGAGTCAGTGTGCTGCTCTTTTTGTCACTGTTTTAAAACAATTAAAACACACACACACACACACACAGTCCAGAAAGCAGGTTTATGTCTCAGAAGATGTTTCAGGGCTAGTTTACTTCAGATAAACGTCTCTAAGCTTCAGAGGTTTTCAGCACGTGTGAAAGCACAGATTATGTGTCAGTTAATTATAAATTGTTATTATTCAGCACTACTTTTCCCATCTTACTTTCACAGATCTGCATTCAAAAGTGAAAATATTGTATGTATTTATAAACTTCTTATTTTTGCAGTGTAAGTTTTCTATATTTGAAAATACATGAAAACAACTAAAGAAAGATGAAACACTCACCTCAAACAATATTTGTAGACATTTCTTTTTTCCTCTTCTGAACTGTCGTGTTGAACAGCAGCTCTGAAATTTCTTCCTAGAGGAAGTGAAACTGCTTTTAAAGTGTCATTGACAGTCAGATGTCAGCAAACACACCAACTCTTATCTGTTTTTATTCTGATATTTGTGTTCTCAGTAAACTGAACTGAACTTTTTGGAAGCACTTCTTTCAAATTTGTTAAAATCTGTTTTGAACATTACAGTTTCTCAGTACTTTCTCAATAACTCTTCACACAGTGATCAGAACTTCATCTATATGAGCTGAACTGTGGATCATTAATCATTGATTTGGACAAAATGCATTCAATGACAAAATCTTTGAAATTACCTGAATTATTTTCTCATTTAAACAGACACATCAGCAAGATTCTGAACAAAACTTAAGTTCAAATCAATAAAATAATACAAAACTGAGTAAGACAATTTGCTACATTTCTACAGTAATACCATATTGAAATATATTCTAAATGTAAAAAATGAAATGCTACTGCAAGAAATGCCGAACCGTCTGGTTGAGGAACAAATACTCCTGGAGCAGACAAAGGACGTTTCTGGAAATTAACATCTGAACTCTCTATTATGAAATTAGCATTCGACCCGAGATGAAATCAGACTGAGTAAATCACCTTTAATTGACATTTCTGTCCCTTTAACCCCTTCTTCCCCCATCTCTTCTCTCCACAAGCTGAAACCATCTGAACTTCACCCAAGAATCTATATGGTTTAATGTGAACAATTATCACACAACACTGTACATGTTTGGTATCATCTGTAATGTCTCAGTGCGACTGGTACAAAGCTCTAATTCCCACAGAAGTAAACCAGAAGAGTTCAGAGATATAGCTTTCTGTGGAGGGCAGATCATCTACCAACTGGTCTTTCATGCAGTCTGGGACCCTGATTAATGCAAATTCCCATTGTGAACTCATGTTTCCAGTTGAAAGAAATTCCTGTCTTAGTCTGAGTATTTAAGGAGATGTTGCAGGAGGCTCAAGGCGCGATTCTGTAGCCTAAATTTGAGGTCATAATAAAATGGAGTCAGATAATAGTTTAATTGGAATTAAATTACTAAAAAGACAGAACATGCAAGAAACCTTCCCTGCCCTGTGGGAATCTGTAGCTGAACACATCTTTGAGTTTCATTAGTATCCATTCAAAAGGGGAAACTTCTGAGAATAATTTTGTCCTGGAATGTAAACATGGATCATCTAACAAACTGCAGTGAATTACAAACAGAGAGTGTCAATCTGGTTTTGTAAAGAAATTTTACTAAAGAAAACTGTATAATGCTATCTGTTGTTTATGGAAGCTTGTTAAATAAAAAAAATTAAAAAGCTAATAAGATAAAGAGGTCTTTATTTTCGTATTTCTGACTTTTTCTCAGAATTGCATGATATAAACTCGAGTTTTTATCTTGCAATTCTGATATTCTGCCACTATAACAGCTCTTTTGTCTCAGATGGAAACACTGCCATTTAAATGGCACTATAATTTACCGATTACCTACACCCAGTAATCATGTGAAAGCACTTGCACATAATATATATACAGGTGCTGGTCATATAATTATAATATTGTGAAAAAGTTCATTTTTTTATTGTAAATTATTTTAAAAAATGAAATTTTCAATTATTCTAGATTCCCTACATGTAAAGTAAAACATTTCAAAAGTTTTTTTTTTTTTTTTTTTTAATTTGTTGATTAGAGCATACAGCTAATGAAAGTCCAAAATCCAGTATCTCAAAATATTAGAATATTTACATTTGAGTTTCATTAAATGACCATCCCTACAGTATAAATTCCGGGTATCTCTTGTTCTTTGAAACCACACTAATGGGGAAGACTGCTGACTTGGCAATGGTCCAGGAGACAATCATTGACACCCTCCACAAAGAGAGTAAGTCACAGATGGTCATTACTGAATGTGGTGGCTGTTTACAGAGTGATGTATCAAAGCATATTAAATGCAAAGTTGACTAGAAGGAAGAAATTGGGTAGGCAAAGGTGCACAAGCAACAGGGATGACCACAAGCTTGAGAATACTGTCAAGTAAAGCCGATTCAAACACTTGGGAGAGCTTCACAATGAGTCGAATGAAGCCGGAGTCAGCTCATCAAGAGTCACCACACTCAGACATCTTCAGGAAAAGGACTACCAAGCCACTTCTGAAACAGCAAGTCATTTGCTGTATTATGTGCTGCCAACCAAGTATTGAGTGTACAAATGAATATACTTTAAAGAACTTGAACTTTTCAGTTTTGCAAATCCATTTTTTGACTGATCTTAGGAAATATTCTAATATTTTGAGATACTGGATTTTGGACTTTCATGAGCTGTACGCTTTAATCATCAAAATTTTAAAAAAAAAAACTTTTGAAATGTTTTACGTTACATGTAGGGAATCTAGAATATATGAAAGTTTCATTTTTAAAAATAATTTTGTCACGTGAAAAGAAGACTGGATGCAATAGCAAGTTAATCACTTTAATAGTGCTTCACGCCAGGTAGTCAGATATATACACACAGTGTAGTCACAACACAGACAGCAGGAGAGATGGTAACACAGGGACTGGATGGGCGATGGTGTCCGTGGTGAGTGGTGCTCCGTGGTGAGAATCCGTGAGATGAGATGAGCAAGGTAAATCCAGAACGAGTATCCAGGGGAACAGACAGGAAACAGCAACGAGAACTCCAACTCCAGGAAACAAGAAACACGGTAACACAAGACAACACCAGGACTCCAAAACAACGATCTGACAAACATGAGACGAAAGACAAGGCGTTAAATAGGCAAGATCTAATAACCCACAGCTGCCGCTGATCAGTAATCAGCGGCGACGCCCACACAGAACAATCAGGTGACACACCCCACAACCCACACACAGACAACAGAATGACACAGTGGATCTGCGAACCGTGACAGTACCCCTCCTCCTAGGAACGCCTCTCGGCGTTCCCACCACTCCTTACCTGTTGATTGTAATCATCAATAAGGGAGTGATCCAGAATGTCCCTCGCAGGTACCCAACTTCTCTCCTCCGGACCGTAACCTTCCCAGTCCACCAAGTACTGGAATCCGCGTCCCCTCCGCCTCGAGTCCAGAATACGATTAACCGAATAAGTTGGTTCCCCGTCTACGAGACGCGGCGGTGGAGGAACCGGAGCAGGCGGATTAAGTGGTGAATGAAAAACTGGTTTGATCTTGGACACATGGAAGGCGGGATGAATCCTCCTGTACGCCGGAGGCAATTTGAGGCGGACTGCCACTGGACTAATGATCTTAGTGACAGTAAACGGGCCAATGAATTTGGGAGCAAGCTTATTAGCCCCGGAGCGGAGCGGAATGTTCTTAGTAGAAAGCCACACTTTTTGACCAACGACGTATACGGGTGGCTTTGACCGGTGGCGATCGGTCTTAGCCTTGGTGCGCGCCCTCACTTGCAACAGAGTCTCGCGGGCTCTGTTCCAAGTGCGATGGCACCTCTGGACAAAGGCGTGGGCAGAGGGGACCGCAACTTCGGACTCCAGACTGGGAAACACAGGTGGCTGGTAACCTAGGCTACATTCAAACGGAGAAAGGACCGTAGAAGACACTGGTAACGAGTTGTGAGCGTACTCAATCATAGAGAGTTGTTGGCTCCAGGAGGAAGGATTCTTGGACGCCAAACATCGCAACATTCGCTCTAAATCCTGGTTGGCTCTCTCGGTCTGACCATTGGTCTGGGGATGGAACCCAGAGGAAAGACTAACCGTCGCCCCCAGTAACCTACAAAACTCTTGCCAGAATTTGGACACAAATTGGGGACCCCTGTCAGAAACCACATCCACCGGGAGGCCATGAAGCCGGAAGACATGATCAATGACAGTAACCGCTGTCTCCTTAGCAGAGGGTAATTTGGCTAAGGGTATAAAATGGGTCACCTTCGAGAACCGGTCCACAACGGTCAAAACAACCGTATACCCTTGGGAGGGTGGGAGGGCGGTCACAAAATCTAGCGCGATATGGGACCAGGGTCTCGAAGGGACAGACAGCGGTTGGAGTAACCCATCTGGAGGGCGGTTGGAAGTCTTACCAGTAGCACAGACCGAGCAAGCCAAAACAAAATCGCGAATGTCGCGAGCCATACCTGGCCACCAGAATCGTTGCTTGACCAAAAATCTGGTTCGATTAACCCCTGGATGGCAAGCCACGTTAGAACAATGACCCCATTTGATGACGCAGGACCTTAACTCATCCGGCACAAACAAACGGTTCGGTGGGCATGCGGGCGGAGGCGTTACCCCTTCTAAGGCCGCCAGGACCTTCGATTCGATCTCCCATGTAAGAGTGGAGACCACTAATGTCTCGGGAAGAATACACTCGGGAGTAGACGGGCGTTCGGAGGGATCAAAAATGCGAGAAAGAGAATCGGGCTTGATGTTCTTGGAGCCCGGGCGGTACGATAGAGTAAAATCAAAACGACCGAAAAAAAGTGCCCACCGAGCCTGCCTGGAATTGAGTCTTTTAGCCGATCGTATATACTCTAAATTCTTATGATCAGTCCAAACAATAAAGGGTACCCCTGAACCCTCTAACCAGTGACGCCACTCTTCCAACGCTAATTTGACTGCCAACAACTCTCTGTTACCAATATCATAATTGCGTTCAGCGGGAGACAAACGATGAGAATAGTACGCGCAAGGGTGCATCTTGTTATCTGAGGGAGAACGCTGGGAGAGAACTGCACCTACCCCCACCTCTGACGCGTCGACCTCCACCACGAACTGACGCGAAGGATCAGGGGCTATCAGAATGGGGGCCGAAACGAAGCGGCCCTTCAGTTTGGCAAATGCAGCCTCGGCTGCATCTGACCACCTGAAGGTCGTTCTGGAGGAGGTCAAAGCGGTCAGAGGTGCGGCTAGTTGGCTGAAATTGCGAATAAAACGCCGGTAAAAATTGGCGAACCCCAGAAACCGCTGTAGGGCCTTACGGGAATCTGGACTTGGCCAATCCACCACAGCCTTAACCTTGTCAGGATCCATGCGAATTCCCTCAGATGAGACGATGTACCCTAGGAAAGAAACAGATTGTGCATGAAATTCGCATTTCTCCGCCTTGACAAAAAGCCCATTCTCTAGCAGCCGCTGAAGCACTCGTCTGACGTGTTGAACATGCTCCTGGAGAGACGATGAAAAAATCAATATGTCGTCCAGGTAGACATATATGAACTGGTCAACCATGTCTCTCAACACGTCATTGACGAGTGCCTGGAAGACCGCGGGCGAGTTGGACAGCCCGAAGGGCATGACCAAGTATTCAAAGTGCCCTCTAGGGGTGTTAAAAGCGGTCTTCCACTCATCCCCCTCCCTGATGCGGACCAAATGATATGCATTTCTTAAGTCCAATTTAGTGAAAATGGACGCTCCTTGCAACCTCTCGAAGGCTGAAGACATCAACGGCAAAGGATAAGTATTCTTTACCGTGATGTTGTTCAGCTCCCGGTAATCAATACAAGGTCGCAAAGACCCGTCCTTCTTCCCCACAAAAAAGAACCCCGCCCCCGCTGGAGATGAGGAAGGGCGGATGAACTTGGCTGCCAGAGAATCAGAAATATATTTCTCCATGGCCTCCCTCTCGGGAACAGATAGAGAGTACAACTTGCCCTTAGGCGGAGACTTACCCGGAACTAAGTCTATTGCACAATCGTAGGGACGATGCGGAGGGAGAGAAGCAGCTCGGGACTTACTGAACACCTCCTTCAGGTCAAGGTACTCCTTGGGCACGTTAGACAGATCCACCGCCTCCTCCTGCAAAACAGAAACAGACACCGTGGGACAAGCAGACAATAGACAAGACTTGTGACACTGGGTGCTCCATTCAGTGATTGTTCCGAGTTGCCAGTCGATGCGAGGGTTGTGTTTGGTGAGCCAGGGGTGTCCCAGAACGACAGGTGCGTGAGGGGTGTCCATGAGGAGGAACTGTGCTTCTTCTGAATGGTTACCGGAAGTGACAAGGGTGATGTAATCCGTAGTGTGGGAGAGACTGGAAAGAGACTGTCCATTGAGAGCGTTGACAGAAATGGAGTGCTCAAGGGATGATGTAGGAATCCCGTGTTGTAGTGCAAACGTGATGTCCATGAAACTGCCCTCCGCCCCAGAATCCAAAAGTGCGCTACAGGTGATGTCGTGTGTAGCCCATCTCAGTCTAACCGGGAGGAGGGTTGATGGCGAGGACTTCTCGGCGGAGATCCCGCCCGATAGTAGCCTCGAGTTTACTATCGGGCTTGGTCTTTTACCGGGCAGTTTCTGATGATGTGTCCCGATGTCCCGCAGTATAAGCAAAGACCAAGGGACCTCCGCCGCTCCCGCTCCTCCCGAGAAAGCCGAGCTCTCCCTACCTGCATGGGCGCAGGATTGGGTGCTGGGCTAACCGCATCCACCGGGCTGACAGGAAGACCGCTGTGCCTCTCTCCGGATTCCACTAGTGACTCCACTCGTCGGAGGCGAGAATCAACTCGAAGCGCCAGCTCAACAAGCCCGTTGAATGTCTCTGGAAGGTCCAACGTGTATATCTCCCGGTGGATACGATCAGCCAGCCCATGCAGGAACACGTCCCACTGCGCCTCCTCGTTCCACCGACACTCTGCCGCGAGGGTGCGGAACTCGATGGCATAGTCAGCGACCGTGCGGTTGCCCTGCTTGAGAGCGGTGAGTTTGCGGGCGGCCTCCTTCCCCGCAACCGCACGGTCGAACACCCTCCTCATCTCGGCGGCAAGTGCCGTGAACGAGGAGCAGCACGGGTCCTGGTTTTCCCAAACCGCCGTTCCCCATAGCGCCGCCTTCCCGGTGAGCAGGGTGAGTACAAACGCCACTTTGGACTCCTCCCTCTCAAAGGTGCGTGGCTGCAGGGTGAAATGGAGAGAACATTTATTCAAAAACGCTCGACAAAATTCTGGCTCACCGGCATAGTTCTGAGGAACGGGAAGGCGGGGCTCCGACAGGTCTCCTTGTGCGGGTGATGGTGGGGGAACGGACGGTGGGGCTGGCGCAGTGGGAGTGCGAAGTTGTTGTAGCTGCTGGGAGAGCTCGGACACCTGTGTTACCAGCGCCTGGACGGCGCGTCCGGTGGATGAAAGACTCTCCTGCTGCTGGTCCATACGATTAACAGCGTGACTGATGAACTCCGTGAAAGCTGCTGAACTCGCTGCATCCATGGTAGATGGTCAGATCGTTCTGTCACGTGAAAAGAAGACTGGATGCAATAGCAAGTTAATCACTTTAATAGTGCTTCACGCCAGGTAGTCAGATATATACACACAGTGTAGTCACAACACAGACAGCAGGAGAGATGGTAACACAGGGACTGGATGGGCGATGGTGTCCGTGGTGAGTGGTGCTCTGTGGTGAGAATCCGTGAGATGAGATGAGCAAGGTAAATCCAGAACGAGTATCCAGGGGAACAGACAGGAAACAGCAACGAGAACTCCAACTCCAGGAAACAAGAAACACGGTAACACAAGACAACACCAGGACTCCAAAACAACGATCTGACAAACATGAGACGAAAGACAAGGCGTTAAATAGGCAAGATCTAATAACCCACAGCTGCCGCTGATCAGTAATCAGCGGCGACGCCCACACAGAACAATCAGGTGACACACCCCACAACCCACACACAGACAACAGAATGCCACAGTGGATCTGCGAACCGTGACAAATTTACAATAAAAAAAACTTTTTGATGATATTAGAATTATATGAGTGACAAACTTCTGTACACTCCACTGACTCTGAACAAGCAAAAGACACGAGAGAGTTTTATATTTTCACATCTGTGTGTAGTTTGGCATGTATGTGGCTAATCATTGTATGTTTGTGTGTAAAGTTACTATGCAAAAATACCATTTACAGAATAATTAAAATAGTTTTGAACGAAGTGTTTGCTTTTGAAAGATATGTGTGATGTTTTGCATGTTGTGTGTGTTCTGTGTGTGTTTTGTGGTTTTGTGTAAAACTGACATAGTTAAAAAGAGTGTTTCGTCCATTACTGTAAATACTGTAAATGTCACTTGACTTCAGCCGTAAGGGTTGGGTTCAACTGTTTGTTTTATTTTTTTTGTGAACACTTAGTTTTCTCTTGGTTTTTTTGGTTGGTTAAGGGGTCAGTTCAGTCCCTGTATTTTTGTTTAGACATTTTATTTGTTAGGGTAGTAAGTTTTCTTTTGGAAAAAAGACTCTGACTTTACTTCCTTTTTGATCTTGGGTGCTGATAGTGACAATTATAAGGCAAAAATGGAAAATAATTTTATTTATGTTATTCTCCTGGACCCTAAACCTGGGACGTAACAGTGTGTAGAGTTACTCTATTTAGAAGAGTTAAAATAGTTTTGAAGGAAGTGTTTTCTTTTGCAAGGTATGTGTGACGTTTTGTGGTTTTGTGTGTAGAGTTTTGAGAAATGGAGCCATAGTTTTGAGAACTGTGAAAGCTTTAAAAAAAAAACCTGTAACCGAGGTGTGAGAAGAGTTTTGAAAAAGTGACCTAAGTATGGAGAAATGTGTCCTAGTGATTGCAAAACAAACAAAAACAAAAAAACACTGTAAATATCTATCAATTGCTTCATTTATACATTTTCATTTTACCTTTCAATTTGAAATAAAATAAGCAGAAACAAGAAAACTATGTCGGGTTCCCTGCGCTGCTTCCCATCAGTCTTCATCGGCAGCGAGAGCGACTCAGGGGAAGGTGTAAATGGGACTGTGTGTGCAGAAATGTGCTTCAATAAACAAATGTTCTCTGTTCATCAAGTAAATGATAAATGTTGGTTAAGCAGTGTAAGGTGTGAATACAATGTTAACCTGTCACTAAGTGATGTGTATTTTTCAGTGAGAACAATGCCACACCTGTGGAAGGAAGGTCTCCCATCTGCTTCCCATTAAGGCTGATTTATACTTCTGCATCGAGTGTACGCCGTAGCTACGACGTAGCCTGACATGCACCTCTTCAAAAATGTAACAATGTGTCAATTCTACGCGGACCACAAGCACTGTGATTGGTCTGCTAGAACCCCTCCCTTGGGTTAAAAAACTGGCGCAGATCAATCGGAGAAGAGCGAGCACTTTTAACTTCCATAGGAATGAAAAACACTTTGTTTCATATGACACATACAGTCAAACTGCAACAAAAGTCGTTACCTATTTGCCGCTTCTCTGTCGTTTCTTTATGTAAGATTCTCTGACAACGTACATACTTCTTCTTTGGCTTTTGTTTTGATACTCAACATGACTGCGGACACTGCCTCCTAGTGGTCTGCATGCACGCCGACGCGGACAATGACGCAGAAGTATAAATGAAAACAGACGCATAGCCTACGGTACAGAGGCCCTGGCGTAGGTCCGACGCTGAAGTTTAAATCAGCCATTACTGTCAGACTCTGCTGAGTGGTTTGCATTTGTAGCTTTGTATGTTGTATCACTCTATTAGTATTACTCGATCTTAGTGCTGCATTTGATACTATCCACACCACACTATCCACACTGACGACAACATACTTTTAAATAGACTTGAAGATTGTGTTGGCATTAGTGGAATTACATTGTCATGGTTCAAATCATACTTATCTGACCATTATCAGTTTGTAGTAGTAATCGAAGACATGTCATATAGATCACAAGTTCAGTATGGAGTACCGCAAGGCTCAGTACTAGGACCGTTGCCATCTGAAGCCATCTATTGCCACAACATGTGTCACTCCAAACATCACCAGCTTCTCATTTTGGCCCAAGTGTAGTTTATGGCCCATTTACTTTGCATTGTAGGGGACTGGGGACTTGTATACACCCTAATAGTTCACAAAACAAGCTATTATAACACAGCTATTATAACATTATATGCACTGCCACTGCATTTCAGTATCATTCAGGAATAATAAATAATAATATTTAATACATTTTGACTTAAAATGATTAGACAACTGTATCAATGTACTGGCATACACAACACATTATCAATTTCTATTTTCAAATCCATTAAATGATTGTTAGGCTCCATAAATTAGGTCAGCCGAAACTGGGAACACTTATTATAACACCAGACGTACTTTTTACATCAGAAGAAGAATGGCATCTACGCTTATATTAGTCTCTCTGTTTATCCCAAGGGTCACCGTAGTCAGTCGGATCCGGGCCATATCCAGATCAGATGGAGGACCTGCACCTAAACTCGACCACAACACATCCCTGAAGTGTCAGGAGAGATTGAGTCAACTAGACCATCCCCTGGAAAGACCTCACTGACACAAAAGCCAGTGGCACAGGCTGTCCCCAACAAAACCATTTCCATACCGGCGTGATGAACCTGATCTTCAACTAGATGAAACTGGATTAAATATTTTGACTGTTGCAATCCCAATCTGATTTATGACCTGTAAAGTTGCCTGAATCATAATCATGCACTGTTCGCTGTTGGCCAGTTCTCCCAGACTGAGCCTGGTTTCTCCTAAGGTTTTTCTTTTCTCTATTTTTGTCACCTGATGGAGTTTGGGTTCCTTGCCGCTGTCGCCTCTGGCTTGCTTATTTGGGGACACTTGATATTCAACAATGATTTTGATCCGCCTGCATTGACACCACCCAGCGGGCAATTGATGTCAAATAGACATCAAATTGACGTCAAACATAGACATCAAAGAATTGGTCAAAAATGCAAATCAAATAGATGTCAAAACTTGACATTAAATTGACGTCAAGTTATGACATTCATTTGATTTGCATTTTTTTTTTTAAACATTTAACACATTGATGTCCTATTCTAGACCACAAGAATAATGACAAAACAGTATTAAATGCAAGACATGTTTTATTAAATCCACTGGTTTATATCAGAATTTTTTATATAAATTTTAATCTGATATAAATCTTAACTGATGAACAATATTGCATTTTGTGTCATCACGACAGACATATTACAGGTTTTTACAAAGCTCTCAAGACCTTTAAAAACAAAGAGCAAGTTAATTTGTAATTTGTTTTGTAGATGAACAAATTAATGAACAGAAACATTGTAGATAAACAATAGGTGCATTCTACTTATTCAGAACAGACCTCAATGGCCGTTTTCCCCTTTTGCCGTCCCATACCCCCATATCTATCAGGAGCAGATCGGAGATAGCTGCCCATGTATTTCTTTATTTCGGCCTCTGACGCAGAAGGTTTCGACTGCTGTACAGCACCTACCTGCAGTCTCCAGAAGTGCGAGGTGTCAGGATTAGTGTTGTCACGGTACCAAAATTCCAGTAGTCGGTACTGATACCATGAAAATTTTACGGTTCTCGGTACCAATCTTTTGGTACCATTTTACAATTTTATATAGTCTATTTTAAAACCATTAAATATCATTTGGAGCGTGTGCGTATGTTTGTGTGTGTATATATATATAGGCTACCTCAATGAAATACATTTTGAAATATAAAATAAATAAATAAATAAATGCATGCTCAAACATCCATTTTGTACTGTTGAAAAAACAGCTTATGCTGGTAAGGTAGGTTTTGAAGCTGGTATGCTGGTTTGAGCTGGTCCATGCTGATCAAGTGCTGGTCCATGCTGGTCCTAAGATGGTCCTGGACCAGCATGGACCAGCATAGGACCAGCATAAACCAGCTCAAACCAGCATGCCAGCTTTAAAACCTACCTTACCAGCAGGGGTAACAGACGTGCGTGTTTATTTGAGCTATTCCGTCAGTGAAACAACACACTACAGCCTGTAAAACTATTAAATAAATATCGGTAAATAATGGTAACCTAAACAATAAGAAAGTTAAATATTATTTAAAAAAACATTCGTTTTTTATTTCCACACAAATATGCATCATATAGCTAAAGTCCCGTTATTCTAGTCTTTGATATAGTCTACCGCTCTGCGCTTTGAGAGGGATGAGGACACGAGCAGGAAAGAGACCATTTCTCTTTAATAATATCTTCATGTTATCTCCTGATGTTACAAACAACTTACACTTGTTGTAAAAGGTCTGAAGAGCCAGTTTTATCCTCCGCAGGGGAAAGACATTCAGGCTATGTTTGATTTAGCGCTGCCAGAGAAAACGAAAGTAAAAATCACCGGCGTGTGTGAAACACGCTATACAAATAAACTTGACGCGCCTTATAAAGTCTAACAACAAGCACAAACTGTGTTAAACTGAAATTGACGTGCAAGCAAAAAGGTTTCTGTCCTACGATGTTTTTTCTACTTTACCACAGTAAAGAATGCGAATAGCCTGATAGGCCTAAATACGAACGAAAGAAACGTTTATAATCCCCTGCGTGAGTGAATATTTGGGAAAAGAAACAGAGATTCCATGTTCAGTGGAATAACTAATGGAATATTGTTTAATTCTCTGATAATCAGGTGACCAGATCGCGATTCGCAGAACAGAATACAAAGTTTAATTTATGGACTCTCGTACCTCTCTCATTCGGCATGAACCAAAATGTTTCCATGGCTGCGATGTCGCATTTAATTGCTATTAACCTATTATTTCTTTTGTAAACAAAGCTTTGTGCTTCACTCGTGTCCTATTCACGTAAATACTGCCACAGTCCTATCAGTGGGTACCGAATATACCCGGATTCTCTGTACTACCGGTACTACTGAAATGCTGGTATCGTCACATTTTTAAAATTTCAGTACCGACTTGGTACCGAAGTACCGGTACTTTTGACAACACTAGTCAGGATCTCAGAGACTTAGGTTAGCTAAAGAATCCTAAAAAATGACCCGCTCTTAATAAGAATCACAAGCTGAAATGTTATAAAATACATTAAGACTGGTTTTTATAGGCTTTATAGACAAACAGATTGAGAGTGCCTCTTGAAGTACCAGCACCACATCCTCTTGTACCAATGTTTGAAGAATTCATCTTCCAGAATCTGGCAGTAAGGTGTTGGAGTTCACTTTTAGTCCATCTCTTATCCTGAAATGTCCGTCTTGCAGAGATGGACTAAAAATGATCTTCTAAAACTTACTGCCAGATTTTGGAAGATGAATTCTTCAAACATTGGTACAAGAGGATGTGGTGCTGGTCCTTCAAGAGGCACTCTCAATCTGTCTGTCTATAAGGCCTATAAAAACTAGTCTTAATGTATTTTATAACACTTCAGCTTGTGATTCTTATTAAGAGCGGGTCATATTTTAGGATTCTTTAGCTAACCTAAGTCTCTGAGATCCTGACACCTTGCACTTCTGGAGACTGCAGGTAGGTTGCAGTTCTGGAAAATGGTGGCGCTGGAGACTAAAGGGCTCCTGATGGTTTCACACTTAATTCTTCACCTTAATTCTTAACTATTTTGCAGTTAACATGATTCTTTTCTTCTCCACCTGTTTTTGTATGACCCCGCTGACCCAATGAGAGTTTTGCTGTCCCTTGGTCATGCTTTAACTTTGCAATTTCTAGTATTGCATTAGTATTGCGTCCTTCTCATGAGTATTTAATCATTTTTGACTTTTCAGTCTGAGTTAGATCTCTTTTTTGGCTCATTTTGCCTGTAAAAGAAAACCTGCCTAATAATTCTGCACACCTGAATATAAGGCGTTTTTCATTTCCAGCCTTCACGAACAATTATGTATCACTTATAAATGATTAAAAACAATATTAATAGTAGTTATTAAGATTGATGTGGATTGGAATTGGTAAAATGTACTTGGAAAAAAAATATGATCAGAAAATCAACTTGCCTAATAATTCTGCACACAGTGTATGGAAGGCCGTTTCATCATAAAAACGTTCCAGCGTTACTCGTCGTAATTATATTTTTACTAGTAACAATTACATTAAAGAGCTCTATAATTTTATTTGTACTACTAACAATTACAATTATAGAGCTCTATAATTCAATTTTTACTAGTAACAATTATGATTGTAGAGCTCTCTAATTGAATTATAGAGCTCTGCAATTGTATTCTTACTAGTTGTTACGAATGGAGACTCAGGCGGGAGATCCAAGTGCAGCATTTATTAGAAGTGAGAGTGGTCGTACAGGCAGGGTCAAAACAGGAACAAACAGGAACAGTGAGGAACAGGCAGAGTCGTAGTCAAGGGACAGGCAAAGATCAGGACAGGCAGCAACGGGTCAAAAACAAGAAACAGGCAGGAACGATAACAGACAGGCAGACAGGGAAATAACGCTCAGAATTGTCACAGGGTGAATCAAGACTTCGCAAATGGGTGGTGTGTGTGAGAGTCTTATATAGTCCTGATAATGAGCTGCAGCTGGGTGTGGTGATTAGTGATTAGTGTGAAGTGTGTGCAGGTGAGTGGCAGAGAGGATGATGGGAGATGTAGTCCGGGGAGTGACAGGAACAGACGGTGATCGTTACATAACGCCCCCCTCCCGGAAGGCGCGTCCTCGCGCCGTAAAAGGAACAGCTAGGGAGGGGGGTGGGTGCATTGGAGATCTAACGGCAGATGGGGACGGAATCTCCAATGCAGCCCCAGGGACTCAGGCAGCCACGGCGGGTCAGGTGCCTCGGGCAGCCACGGCGGGTCAGGAGCCTCGGGCAGCCACGGCGGGTCAGGAGCCTCGGGCAGCCACGGCGGGTCAGGAGCCTCGGGCAGCCACGGCGGGTCAGGAGCCTCGGGCAGCCACGGCGGGTCCAGGGCTTTGGGCAGCCACGGCGGGTCAGGTGGCTCGGCCAGCCACGGCGGGTCAGGTGGCTCAGGCGACCACGGCAGGTCAGGTGGCTCGGGCGGCCACGGCAGGTCAGGTGGCTCGGGCGGCCACGGCAGGTCAGGTGGCTTGGGCGGCCACGGCAGGTCAGGTGGCTTGGGCGGCCATTGCAGGTCAGGTGGCTCAGGCGGCCACGGCAGGTCAGGTGGCTTGGGCAGCCACTGCGGGACAGAGTCCATAGATGACCACGGCGGGTCAGAGTCAATAAATGTCCATAGTGGACCCCAGTCCATGGGTGGCCATGACGGTACAAAGGCCGATGACGGCAGTGGCCGGGCAGGCAGTGGCCGGGCAGGGTCCCCACCCACAAGCTCCCCACCCTCAGGCACACTGCCCCCCCCAAAAAGTTCTTGGGGATTTTAGCGGGGCCCGTCGCAGGTTCGTGGGCAAGGAGTTCATGTGGCGCCGGCAGGGCCAGGCGTGTGGGTGAAGCCGGCAGGGCAAGACGCCTGAGTGGTGCTGGCAGCGCAGGGAGCTTGGGTGGCGCTGGCAGGGCCAGGCGTGTGGGTGAAGCCGGCAGGGCGAGGAGCTCAGGTGGCGCCGGCAAGGCGAGGAGCCCAGGTGGCGCCGGCAGGGCGAGGAGCCCAGGTGGCGCCGGCAGGGCGAGGAGCCCAGGTGGCGCCGGCAGGGCGAGAAGCACAGGTGGCGCCGGCAGGGCAAGAAGCACAGGTGGCACCGGCAGAGCGAGGAGCTCAGTAGGCGCCAGCAGGGCAAGACGCTTAGGCGGTGCTGGTAGAGCAAGACGCTTGGGCGGAGCAGGAGAGACCTCTGGAGTGGTCTCCAGGCCCACAGCGGCCTCTTGAAGGGCGTCTGCGTCTTGAGGAGAGGAGGACGTCTTCTTCTTCCTCCTCCTCCTCCTCCTCTGAGAGTGAGGCGATGGTTCACCAGCTGGAGCGGTCTCTGGAGCGGACTCAGTGGCTGGAACGCCCCCTACAACCTTCAGCACCGCAGGGGCGGCCATCTTGCCCGTGGGCACTGGCAAAGCAGCCATTTTGTCCATCGCGTCCAGAGCGCTTGAGTCCATAGCAACCGGTGAACTTGAGAGTGTTGAAACTGACGGACTTGAGAGCGTTGAAACTGACGGACTTGAGAGCGTTGAAACTGACGGACTTGAGAGCGTTGAAACTGCCGGACTTGAGAGCGTTGAAACTGGCGGACTTGAGAGCGTTGAAACTGACGGACTTGAGAGCGTTGAAACTGATGAACTTGAGAGCGTTGAAACTGATGAACTTGAAAGCGAAGCGGCCGCCGGGCTTGAGAGCGTAGCGGCCGGCGGGCCTGAGAGCGTAGCGGCCGGCGGGCTTGAGAGCGTAGCGGCCGACTGGTTTGAGAGCGAAGCGGCCGGCGAGGACTTGGGGATGCCAGCTGCTCGGACCGTAGTCAGTGGGGATCAGCCATACTGGAACGCAACCCTCTCCGCTCCCGGACTGATCTAGAGACGTGACGTGACTCTGGGTGATCAGCAGCGACGTGACTTTGCTCTGAGCGATCAGCGGCGACGTGACGTTGCTCTGGGTGATCAGCGAAGGCGTGACGTTGCTCTGGGCGATCAGCGAAGGCGTGACGTTGCTCTGGGCGATCAGCGAAGGCGTGACGTTGCTCTGGGCGATCAGCGAAGGCGTGACGTTGCTCTGGGCGATCAGCGGAGACGTAGCGTTGCTCTGGGTGATCAGCGAAGACGTGACGTTGCTCTGGGCGATCAGCGAAGGCGTGACGTTGCTCTGGGCGATCAGTGGGGACATGAACTGTTGCTGTTGTGATGGTAGCCGCCATTTTGTGCGTGTTACCTGGCGCGGCGGCCATTACGTGATCTACCATGGTGTCACATTCCTCAACGACCCCCACAGTAAGCAGAGAACCAACCGACAACAAAGCAAAGTCCAAAAAGCTGCTGAGTGATGAACGCGGTCCCTCTCGTCTTAGTTTATCCTGGAGAGGTTGGTTGACGCCATCACAGAAGAAGTCTATAAGAGCACAGTCAGGCCAGTCTGCATAATGGGCAATATCCAGAAACTTCTGAATGTGGTCCTCCAGGGAACTATTACCTTGACGAAGGTGGATGAGACATATAGCTGGGTCCATTCTGAGGCTGGAAACGCTTGTAGAAGCTGCTGGATCGTAGTTGGCGAAGTCTTCTGTTACGAATGGAGACTCAGGCGGGAGATCCAAGTGCAGCATTTATTAGAAGTGAGAGTGGTCGTACAGGCAGGGTCAAAACAGGAACAAACAGGAACAGTGAGGAACAGGCAGAGTCGTAGTCAAGGGACAGGCAAAGATCAGGACAGGCAGCAACGGGTCAAAAACAAGAAACAGGCAGGAACGATAACAGACAGGCAGACAGGGAAATAACGCTCAGAATTGTCACAGGGTGAATCAAGACTTCGCAAATGGGTGGTGTGTGTGAGAGTCTTATATAGTCCTGATAATGAGCTGCAGCTGGGTGTGGTGATTAGTGATTAGTGTGAAGTGTGTGCAGGTGAGTGGCAGAGAGGATGATGGGAGATGTAGTCCGGGGAGTGACAGGAACAGACGGTGATCGTTACACTAGTAACAACTGAATTGTAGAGCTCTATAATTCAGTTTTTACTAGTAACAATTCCAATTAGAGAGCTCTACAATTCATTTATTACTACTAAGAATTCAATTGCAGAGCTCTGTTATTCAATTGTTACTAGTAATAATCCAATTGCAGAGCTCTACAATTCCACTAGAGAGCTCTCTAATTCAATTGTTACTAGTAAAAACTGAATTAGAGAGCTCTTTAATTCAATTCTTACTAGTAACAATTCTAATTACAGAGCTCTATAATTGTATTATTACTAGTAAAAACTCCTATTCATGAGATGCAAAACAGATTGCAGATTTCCCACCTACAAAAGTGCATTTCAAAATAAAAGCCCTGTAGCGTGGTTCTAAAGTATCCTGCAATATTTTACAGACTTGGGTAACATATTAATCATGTTCACATTAAAGCAAAATTAAGATGATGCCTGAGATGAAAGGCTACAATAATAATTACAATAATAATAATAATATGATATTAAAATTATAAATGTGTTAAAATATGATAGTTTCCCTACATCTGCTATAATATAATATGTCGTGTGTCTCGAGAGTATGTATATTAGTTAATAAATACGACGATCCGCCTTTGATTATCGAGTGTCTTGATGGACCAGTGGCAGTATAACCGCTTGAGATTCAAGAGGTTCTCGGTTCTAATCCAACAATGGATAGTATTTTTTTATTTTTTTTATTTTTTTCATTAACTCCCTGAGGTCTGAAAACGCGCCGGCGCGTTTTGCAGGATTTTTTTCACATTGCAGCAAAACAGACTTAAAATACTGTAATGTCATAGAGACATAAGTAATATATCAATTGAAACTATAGTGTAACAGACCTTATTGTAATTTAACTTCTAATTTGTTTTTGTACTTTATTTTTGATATTTTAGTGGGTTTAATTATGTATTAAGTCTGCACTATCTGTCGTAAAAAATGGGGACTCTTATTTTGACGGGTTTTGCTGTCTTCGGAGTAAAAAAAAGGATTCCAACAGCATTGAACGGGAGAGCGCGCTCATTGTTATGGTTCATCTTAGCTTTTTAAAGTTTTCCAATTTATAAAGCACCCCCCCGAAAAGGCACAAGGTGTGTATATTTGTATGCTGTTAGTTATATTGAGTATTTTGTGTGATTCATTGTGTGTGCAGAAAATGATGTGAAAGGAGAAATATGGATAAGACATTAATACGTATGTTTTGTACTTTGTTCAGCTCTTACGGTGATTTCTGAAGTTTAAAAGGCCATATCATCGTTGTTTAATGTTTAATAAAGCTTCAAGAAACTCAGCAGTAAAGTTTGGCCATCATTCGGACGGGGTCCGCTACAGTAAGAGCTTTACCCTCGCTGGTTCACATCCCCGCTGCACGTGCTTGCTCAAGATGGCTCAACGTGATGATCATTAACGGATAGCAGCACGTCGGAATCAGCGTGATGGTCTACGGAACTGAAACGCTATAAAAGTGAGTTCGCTATGGAAAGGGATACTGAAGATGGAGAATATGTAGGCCTGCTTCAGACGGAAACAGAAGGTGAAAAAGATAAAAATGGAGCAGCTAAATGTAAAGATAAAGATACATCTGAACTGCAGTGTTGTGTGCAAGACAGTGCAGAACTCCCTCAACGTTCAGTGCATCCACATATTCCAACTGAGAAAATGCTTGCTTACCAGAAAGATGAATGTTGTAAGAAAGAAAAAAGATTAACCACATTGTATGAACAATGGAAATTAGATGCTCGTAAAGCAAGACATGACTTAAAATCAGACATATCTGATAAGCAGCTTGCTGAAATTGCTGACTCTCTTGAGGATAAAAGGAACTGTATTATGAAAATCTTCAGTGAGATACGGGAATATATTGCACCTGCTGCTGATCTAAGACGTAAAATAGATGCATGTGAAGCCGTGACCAATGTTATTGTCAAAATTGTGCTTGAAAGACTGGCAACACTAGATGGCGACTTTGATGCAGAGCAGGAAAGGGGCCGTCTGCATGGACTTTTAGCTCATAGTTATGCTCGCTCCATATATGGTTCCAGTGCTTCACGAACGAGTGTCAGCAGCCATTCTGGATCTTCTTGTACAGCAAGCAAACGAGCAGATGCTGCGGCAGAGCTGGCTGCAAAGGAGGCTGAATACAAGGTGATGCAAATGGAAAGACAAAAAAAGGAAAAAATTTGAACTCTAGAAGAGCAACTCAGAAAAGAGCTAGAAACTCAGAAATTTGAATTCGAAAAGCTCCAGATAGAAAAGGATTTAGAGGTTGTCGTGCCAGAGTAAAGTCATATGATGAAGAAATAAAGCAAGAGACAAAGTGTCCATCAATTAAGAATGAATATGAAAGTCAGAGAAATGAAATCTGCTCTACAGCACTTCAGCCAAACAATGTTGTCCAGCCAACAACTCTCAGTGAAGTGTCTTACCTTGCTCAAGCAGTGCAGGACAACATAGCCATCAACAGATTACCCATACCTGAGCCTACTGTGTTCAGTGGAGACCCAATTCAATTTGTGGACTGGAAAGCCTCGTTTATGTCACTTATTGATAGAAAGGGCATCTCAGCAGCTGATAAACTTTATTATTTGAAAAAGTATGTCAGTGGCTCAGCACACAAATATCTTGAAGGCACCTTTTATCGAAATGACGAAGAAGCCTACAAAGAGGCTTGGAACAAGCTTAACCAAAGATACGGCCAGCCTTTTGTCATTCAAAGAGCATTCCGGGAAAAACTGTCTAAGTGGCCTAGAATACAGTCCAAAGATGCAGAAGGTCTGAGAGCATTTTCTGACTTCTTAAATGCCTGCCTGCAAGCCATACCTCAGGCCTGGAAATATTAAATGACTGTGAGGAGAACCAAAATCTGGTTCAGAAACTTCCTGACTGGGCAGCCTCCAGATGGAATCGCCAGGTCACAACATCCCTTATGGAAGACAAGGAATTTCCAAGCTTTCAAGACTTTGTACATTTCATGTCAACAGAGGCAGAAATAGTATGTAATCCCATCACTTCTTTACATGCTCTTCATGCACGTGAGTCACCTCAAGATAGAAGAATGCCTAAGGAAACCAAAAGAAGCAAGGCAATTGTCTTTAAGACTCAAACAAGTGTAAACAGTGATAAACAAACAACATCTAAAGGACAGTTGAAATCGCCATGCATGTTGTGTCAAAGTGACAATCATCAACTTTGTAAGTGCCCAAAATTCATGGAGAAGTCTCTTAAGGACAGAAGAACCTATGTCAAAGACAACAAACTCTGTTATGGGTGTATAAAACCAGGTCACTGTGCAAAGGAATGTCGCCGTCGCCACACATGTGATGTATGCAAATTACGACATCCCACATGTCTTCATGATTACAACTATGAGAATAACGGAAACAGAAAGCTACCAGTGGTAAGCAATGAACATGTACATGAGACTACTGATGCCATGTCGCTCAATATTACAAGCCAAGATCATTCAGTCATTACATCTATGATCGTACCTGTGTGGGTGTCGTCTGTTAAGAATCCATCCAATGAACAGCTGGTCTACGCTTTGTTAGACACCCAGAGTGACACAACGTTCATTGATGAAGAAATGAGTAATGTACTGCAAGTGGATACTCATCCAGTAAAACTCAAACTTACCACCATGATGGGAGATAATATGATCATTGAAAGTAAAAGAGTATCTGATCTTCGTGTGAGAGCATACAATTCCTCAGAACATATCAGTCTTCCTCCAGTATACACAAAGGAGTGTATTCCTTTCAATCGTGATCACATACCAACGCAGGAAACAGCAAAGAGCTGGAGTCATCTAAAGGTAATCACAGACAAAATGCCACCACTTCTCAGCTGTGAAGTAGGTTTACTGATTGGCTACAACTGCCCCAGAGTGCTAGCTCCCAGGCAAGTCATACTAGGTAAAGATGATGAACCTTATGCTATTCTGACAGACTTGGGATGGAGCATTGTGGGTTGCTCCACATCAGGCATTAACGAAAAGACAGCAGTCAGTCTTTGTCACAGAATGGCCACTAAGGAGATGCCAGCTTTGACACCTGTGGATGCTATCCGTGTGCTTGAGTCAGACTTTAAGGATGTCACTGCAGAGGACAAGACAATCTCTCAAGATGATATCATGTTCTTAGACAAACTCAAAGAAGGCATAAAGAAAAATGCTCAAGGACATTATGAAATGCCTCTTCCATTCAAACTACGGCCATACTTACCTGACAACAGAGAGCTTGCCAAAGTCAGACTCGATCATTTGAACAAGAAGTTCTGTAGAAATGAGAAATACAGGGCAGACTACATTACTTACATGAATGACATCATTGAGAGAGGTGATGTTGAAATGGTGAGTGATGACGGAACTGATGGCGAAAAGTGGTACATACCACACCATGGCATCTACCATCCAAAGAAGCCAGACAAGCTACGGGTCGTCTTTGACTGCTCTACGAAATTTAAAGGTACAAGTCTCAATGAACATTTGTTAACAGGACCAGACATGATAAACAATCTCACAGGCGTCCTTGTAAGGTTCAGAAGGCATCCTGTAGCAGTAACATGTGACATTGAGAAAATGTTCCACCAATTCCATGTCCAAGAAAATGACCGGAATTATCTGCGCTTCTTATGGTGGAAAAACGGAGACACAAATTCAGCACTTCAGGATTACCGAATGAAGGTGCATCTTTTCGGTGCAGTGTCTTCGCCCGGTTGCGCAAACTATGGCCTAAGATATCTAGCCAGTGAGTATAGTGAAACATATTCATTAGCTGCTCAGTTCATCACAAGAGACTTTTATGTTGACAATGGTGTCACAAGTGTAAAGACAGTAGAAAAGGCCATTCAGTTGGCAAAAGAAGCACGAGAGTTGTGTGCAAAAGGTGGTCTTCGACTTCACAAATTCATATCAAATGACCGCACTGTTCTGCAGAGTATACCAGCATCAGAATGTGCTGTAAACTTTGAAACAAAAGATCTTACCTTCAATGATATGCCACTTGAGAGAGCTTTGGGAATTCATTGGAACATATCCCATTAAAAGGTCAACCTACAACACGTCGTGGCATACTGTCAACTGTTGCCTCCATATATGATCCTTTGGGCTTTGTAGCTCCATATGTTCTCAATGGGAAGGGATTCCTGCAAGAAATGTGTCGTCGAGGTACAGGCTGGGATGATCCGCTTTCCCCCACGCTTAGCCCACGGTGGGAGAAGTGGCAGAATGACTTCATCAATCTGGAAAAGGTGAACATACCACGATGTTATGTACCTGCTGAATTTGGTAAGATTGTGAAAACAGAAATACATCATTTCTCTGATGCAAGTACCTGTGGTTATGGTCAATGTTCTTACCTCAGAATGATCAATGAGAAGGATGAGATTCATTGTACTTTCCTCATTGGCAAAGCCCGGGTCACTCCTGCAAAGATTACAACAATACCGAGACTAGAGTTGACGGCAGCTGTGGTATCAGTGAGAATGAGCAATATGCACAGAGAAGAACTTGACCTCACCAATGTCAATGAGTTTTTCTGGACGGACTCAAAAGTGGTCTTAGGATACATAAATAATGATGTCCGCCGTTTTCATACATTTGTAGCCAATAGAGTCCAGAAAATACGGCAAAGTACCGAACCAAGACAATGGTCGTACGTCCCAACGGATGAAAACCCAGCAGACAATGCTTCAAGAGGGAGAACAATAGGTGAGCTGTTATCATCCAACTGGTTCTCTGGTCCCCCATTCTTGTGGAGGAAGGAAGTAGTGACCTCCAGTGTTGTACCGGAACTCCCAGTAGGAGATCCAGAAGTTAAAAGAGTTCAGACGTTTCAGACAGAGTCCAAAGAGAGTAAAGATCTTGTAGACCATTTGTCTAAGTTCTCATCTTGGTCTAAAGCCGTCAAAGCCATTGCACGCCTCCTGAGATGGATTAGAAAGGATAAAACTAATTCACCTGCTTCTGTAAGTGAACAAGAGGATGCAAAGTGCTTGATTCTGAAAGGAGTGCAAAAACAAGTGTATCAGAAAGAAATAGATGTTCTGAAACAAGGGAAACATCTTCCAGGGCATAATAAACTCCATCACCTGGATGCTTTCTTGGATACGGATGGTATGATCAAGGTGGGAGGAAGATTAAGTCACTCTTCATGCACTCACTCATTCAAACACCCACTAATCCTTCCCAAAGATCATCATGTAACCAAGTTGATAATTGCACACTACCATGAAGGTGTAAAGCATCAAGGAAAGGGTTTCACAATTAATGAAATCAGGTCTTATGGCTATTGGATACCTGGAATAAACAGAGCCGTCACATCTTACATTCGCAACTGTGTAACCTGTAGAAGACTGAGAAAATCGGTAGAAGGACAGAGGATGAGTGATCTTCCTACAGAACGTGTAGAGCCTTCCCCACCATTTGTGTATTGTGGCATGGATTGCTTTGGTCCTTTCATGACTAAAGAAGGGAGAAAACAGCACAAAAGGTATGGTCTGCTTCTAACATGCTTTTGTTCAAGAGCCGTTCATATTGAAATGTTAGAAGATATGTCCACAGATGCATTTATTAACAGTCTACGGTGCTTCATTGCAATTAGAGGCTCAGTACGGCAGATCAGATGTGACCAAGGTACCAATTTTGTAGGTGCAAAAAATGAACTGAACTCAGCGTTGAGAGAACTTGACTCCGAAAGGCTCACTGCTTTCCTTGCAGATAAACAGTGTGATTTTGTTCTGAACGCTCCCCATTCCAGACATGCAGGTGGTGTATGGGAGCGGCAAATCAAAACTGTACGGAGTGTTCTTAATGCTACCATCGCCCTGTCATCAGGCAGGCTCAACGATGCTTCATTGCGCACTTTGTTTTATGAAGCCATGGCAATAGTTAATAGTCGTCCCCTTACAGTGGATAACCTGAATGACCCCAGGAGTTTAGAACCTCTCACACCCAACCATCTGATTACCATGAAAGCCACCACAGCCCTACCTCCACCAGGAAAGTTCATAAGAGAGGATGTGTATGCGAAAAAGAGATGGAGACGTGTACAATATCTTACTGAACAATTTTGGTGTAGATGGAAAAAAGAGTACCTACACAACATTACTGCTCGCCAATGTTGGCATGCTCCAAAAAGGAATTTTCAAATTGGTGACATAATCATAGATTCAGATGAGACTGTACCGCGAAACGAATGGAGATTAGGACGGATAATTGGCACTGTAACTAGCCCAGATGGACTGGTGAGGAAAGTTACAATTGCACTTGGTGACAAGAAATTGAACAAAAAAGGAGAACGGATCAACAAGGTCTCAATAGTAGAGAGACCAGCTCAGAAGTTGGTCTTATTATTAGAAGCAGAGTGAACCAACCTTTAACCCCAAGGGGTCTGAGGATTTTTGGGGCCCTGGAGAACTTTTGACATGCCCTGACATTTGTGCTTTTTTCAGTTGTTCATAAACATATTAATGACAAAAGTGTCATTACACTGTATTCAGCAAAAACTAGGCTACAATAATATGTGAGGAACATGTACGTACATGTTTGTGTTTTTGAAGGAATAACGTTTATGCGTGGTTATTGAAAAAACAAAAAACTTAAGTCACTGAAATAAGGCCAAAAAAATATATATTAAAACTGTGTTCACAATGATTCTGGGTATTGGAGGTTGTAGACTAGAGTTTTTGCTTCAGAATGAAGTAAAAATTATCCTTCCTACTCCTTCATATAAAACAATAGAGAGATTTAAATTTTCTAAGACACTTTTGGTCAAGAAACACCATATGCATGGAGGCGTGAATCCTCATGTATAATGGGTGATTCTCATCTGAGAAGACAAAAGAATTGAATAATAATGACCTGAAATGACTTGCATATTAATGAGGCCTTTCAGTCAGGTAGGCTGTGAAAAAAACACTCTGTGATCATGATGATAACAGGATTAAAGTCCACTCAGGACAAAAAAAAAACATGATTTTTGTGATCTCATGCATGCACGTATTATTGCACATGATATGAAGAAAATTTTGTATAGGCCTATGTTAAATTACAGTACCAGTCAAAAGATTGAACACATTGCCATTATAATGTTTTTAAAAGAAGTCTCAAGTCTCTAACCAAATAAAGGTTTTCTATTTTAATATACTTTAAAATATAATGTATTTCTGTGATGCAAAGAGTCTGAACATTCCTACCTCTAGGGCATTTCATATAGGCTACTATATTTGTTATATTATAGAGCCTAAATGTTGATGTGCAGTTGACAAACTATACATCATTAAAAAGATCTAAGACTCAAGCTTCACATTTTGACTCTTAAAATCTTATATTGACCATAATTTCTTAATATGCTTAAAAGCATACACATTTGGAGAAATATTGATGGATTCTCATATGTTTATATCAATTTTCTATACAGAGGAGTAATATTTATTATTCTATATTTATTGTCATCATTATGAGCGCTGGATGCTGTGTTTTTAATTCATACTTCAGCCGGAGGGCGCTCTGCCCCTTTTGTCCACAAATGCCTCAGTAAAAGAAGAGGCATATCATGTGACAATCAAGGAACTAACAGAGGCAAGAGATCGCTAAATATGGCTATTCAAAACTATAGCAAAGGGCTATTTGAAGCTGTTAGCGCTAGCTTGGATTGCAGTGAACTAGGTGTGTCGGTCAGAACACCACAGAGCGAAGAATCAATTTGAACTGGTTTATTTATCACTGGTATGCAGATATCAACATCAGAAGGGAAAGTCAGCCTTCACATGCACATTAATAAATAGACGTTTAAATAGAAAGGGCCGCGGCAGACTTAGCAACGAGGCTTCCTTTGTGGCATCCAGGAACAATGTATCTCTTTAGCTTAGTGTGAGCCTTGGGACAGCCACAGATAAGTATGCAAGGACTAATATGAATGATAAGACTTGTGAGCAGGTTGAGCACATCCAGTGGAGGAGAACCCTGAGGTACATTCAGTAAGAGTCCTGTGTTATCTTGCGTGGGTTTGCTCATAAATGAGTTGGATACATATCAACTGATGTAGACTTGGATGGTATGGTAAGGACGTGTGTTTGTGTGGTTTATCTGCAAAACACACAGCAGCACTCAACTGTCAGCAACATCATTACATTATCCTCATTCACATACAACTATAGGCTGCTCCCCTCATACAATAATGCAATAATGCATAAACATGTGATATAACAGCGTACTGACTTGCATTGTCACATTTATATAATTCAAACCTTCCATCACGTTTACTATCATTATTAATCTACATGCCTTACTGCAACATTATAAACATTATAACTGTGAACATCGTAGACAACTTAAACGATTTAGAACTAGCACTGATGAGTTAACATCGTCTTGAAACATTATACAGTGTCTAACATTAACTGCGTCATCACTGATGATGAGCATAGATCAGCAAACACAACAGAATCAACAGTACTCACTCCCATAGGACGCACACAAACACAAAACACATCCAATCCAACGCTGACAACAACTTTGATGCGGGTCCACAGCACTGATGAATGGAGTAAACCCGATCGTCAGCAGCGGA